>NW_027418781.1:0-48208 GCF_009905375.1 Apium graveolens | reverse complement strand
TCTGATCAGTCACGCACTAACCCCGAGCAAGGCACACATTGCTCTAACTACTGGATCCAAGGCACACATTGGCCTAACTTGACCATTATATGGTCTGACCACGAATCTGGTCCACAATTTTATAAAAACAATCCAATTCTAACATAATAACAGAATATGCAATAGTAAACAATAACCGAAATCATTAACAACAATAAATGTTTAACAATGAAAGGGTTTCAATCCTTGTAAGGATCAATAAGGCAATTTAAAAGCTTGGATGCTGGGTAATGAAAGAATTGGATAACAAAGGAATCAACGTTTCAAGGTTTCAAGGATTCGATCTTTCAAAGTATAAGATACCATGGGTTGAGTATATAATAGTTCATTTCAGTGTTTGGTATTTAGTTTGTATGTATTTGTAGAGTAGTATCGTAGATTTGTGGTTCTTGTTTGGGTATACAATAATCAATGGATTAGAAAGAATATGATTCATGGCTCAAGGACAATAACTGAAATCAGGATTTAGGTTTCTGTGCTTCAAAGCACTTGCAATATCACAGGATTATCAAGTACTACAATATCTCGAGAAAGTTCAGAACACTTGCCTGGTATTAGCTTACTACACTGCACTCGCTTCCAATCACAACCGTTTTACTCCTCAACTACCTGTTTCCCTTTCCTACGTCTTGCCTCTTCTGCTCACATATCATAAGCATCTATCAATAATTTACTCATGGAATTCTATTCAACACATACTTCTATCTACCCTTCGTTTTACCCAAATCCGATTAACGGATTGAAAGTTATGCAATAATCAAGTAAACACCGAATATATAGACCGATAGTCAATTAACAAGTCACATGTAGCACATAATACATCACGTAATCAATGATATATTATTTATAAAGAAGTCTCGGGTCATAAATAGGCTTTCTGGTATTTAAAATGATTTTTAAAACATTTTTCGGAATTAAAACGGGTCGTTGGATCAATTTCGGGTTAATAAACAGGGTTCGGTTGGCCCATTCTGGCTCCGAAATAATTTTAGAATAATTATCGAGCCTTGGAAATAATTTAGAATAATATTTTAAAGCTCGAAACTATTTTTCAGAATTTTTAAATCATTTTTAAATAATTAAATCTAATTAAATAACTAATTAAAATCAATAATTAATTAAATCAATTAATCAATTAATTTTCGAATTAATTGACCAATTAATCAATTATAAATTAACTGAAATTAATTAACTAATTAATTTAGATTTATTTGTGAATTAAAAATAATTTTCAGAATTAAAATAATAATTTTTAGAATTTTCAAAAATTAAAAACGAATTTTTATAATAAAAATAAATAGGAAATATGATTTTTAAACATTTTATAAACAGGAATCCTAAATTTGCAAAGTCTGGAAACTTCAGGGACCTAACTGTATCGTCCCCAAAAGTCCAGGGACCAAACTGCAATTTTACACCCCGTCGCCGGAAAACAGTCGGGTTCGCCGGAGAACACGATTCCGCACTCCTCACCTCACCACAAGCTCCAGATCACATCTACAAATTACCAGGAATACAATCATGCAATCAAAACAACCTAACAATCCCTGATTGGCCGGAATTTGGCCGTGAAGTTTTCCAGTTTCCGGCGAACATCGGAAAACTTCAAAACACAACTCCCTTCTCTACAGAACTCGTTGGTTTCATGAAACTTATAACGACTCAGATGGCAAATTCACAAGAGAACACAACCCACTATAACACAACCATCAATCTATCACAGAATAGAAAACCCCCAAATTTCAATTAAGAAACATTCATACGGGTTTATAAAACCCTAATTTTGAAATTCGAAAATCAAAACTCAATTTGAAACTGATTTATTGACTCCAAATCAGACGTATAGACATATAAAAATCATCAGGAAATAAGCTCTACAACATACAGTCATCAAATCATACAAACAAGTCATCCCAACAAAAATTCATATTTTTATTAAAATAAATTTGAAAATAAATAATTTTTAGAAAAATAACCTTGATTTCTGCAGTGAAACAAAGCTCAGAATCTGATAGAACACTTCAAATCCTTCGTTTTGGTTACTCAAGCTTTGAAAACAGAGATCGGTAACGCCTTCGTTTTGCTGTTTGATTCTTAGAACAGTTTAGAAATTAGGGCTTTTCTCTGAAAATTATATAATTAACTATCTGCAAATGATTTTGATACGAAATAAAATACGGTAAAAGGCTATTTATAATTACGGAAAATTGTATCCCGTTGGATCATTCCGGATATAAAACGGTACGTTTATTTGTAAAAACTGATCCAAACGGTATCGGTTTTCGGGATAATTATCCAAATCAGTACAATTTGTACTGCGGTCTTGGTCTCAGCGCCTGGTTACACGTATTACGAAGTGATAATTGGGATAGTTTAATAAAAAGCTCCCGTTTATCGAAAATACGGGTTTTATTGATTTACCGAAACGAATATTGTATCGAAAATGTTGCGCCGGGACCCGCGCAGGACAAACGTAAGCCGGATCGAAAAAGTTGAAAACATGGAATATGCTCGGAATATGACATTAGGTTAGGAAGGAGTTCTCGAAAGAGTTTCGGGTTCCAAAAACGTAACAACGGTTGACGTTCGGTTGGTTCCCGTTTTTATAAAATAGATTTTAATTACCGGAAAAAGATTTTAGAAATTTTCAATATGATTCTTATAAATCCATAAACCAAACTAAAAATAATTAGGAGAGTATGACAATTCTCTATATTTATTTTGGACATATAAAAATTAAAATACCATCAATTAATATTATTTTTTGAATATTCAAGTACAGATAACACTTACAATTAGCTCATAGAATAGATACGGAACACACATAATAATTATATAATAGCAAAAATAATTACGACGACTAGATCCCGGGATATTACATCCTTCCCCCCTTAAAAGGATTCTGTCCTCAGAATCTCTAAGAAAACAATGAGGGTAATTTTTCTCTCATATCACTTTCTAACTCCCAGGTTGACTCTTCAACCTTTGGGTTTCTCCAAAATACTCTTACTAAATTATTCACCTTATTTCTTAATACTTCTCCCTTTCCTCTAGAATCTTCTATTGGACCTCTACATATGAATAATCTGTTTGAAGTTCGTATTGGCTCCATATTATATATATATGCCCTGACGTATGGATTATATTTCTTAAGCATTGATATGTGAAAACATTGTGAATGTGCTCCATATGCGGCCAGGTAACACCAACTCGTAAGCTACTTTGCCAATACGCTTTAGGATTTCAAAAGGTCCGACATATCTTGGGTTTAGCTTCCCTTCTTCTTCCCAACCCTCGTAGTCCTTTCCACAGTGATACTTTCAATAACACCAAGCTTCCTTCTTCAAATTCCATGTCTTGTCTCGTGATGGTCCCGCAGATTTCCTTTGACAATTTTGTGCAGCTATAATCTTTTCTGGAATAATTTCAACAACTTTCCTTTATCTATTGCACCCAATTCCAGGTCCTGAGTATTTTGCGTTCTCCTACTTCGTCCCAATATACTGGAGATCTACATTTGCGTCCATAAGGGCTTCATAAGGTGGCATCCCAATACTGGCGTGATAACTATTATTATGAACAAACTCTACTAGGGGTAAATGCTCATCCCAACTTGCTTTGAAATCAATAGCACAAACACGTAGCATGTCCCTCGATTTCTGGATCGTTCTTTCACTTTGACCATCCGTTTTGGGGGTGATAGGCCGTACTCATATTCAATCTTGTTCCCAAACATTCTTGAAAACCTCTTCCAAAATCTTGAATTAAATCTTGGATCTCGATCAGATACAATAGACACTGGAACTCCATGACGAGCTACGATCTCTTTCAAGTACATATGAACTAACTTATTGAGCGAAAATCTTTCATTTATAGGCAGAAAATGAGCTGACTTGGTAAGTTTATCTACTATAACCCAAATGGCATCATGATTAGCCCTTGTCCTTGGTATCCAACTATGAAATCCATGGAAATATCTTCCCACTTCCACTCTGGAATCTCCAATGGCTGTAGCAATCCGCTTGGTCTCTGATGCTCCGCTTTAACTTTCTGACAGGTATAGCATTTGCTAACCCATTCCGCAATTTCCCTCTTCATATTTGGCCACCAATAATTATTCTTTAAATCTCTGTTACATTTTGGTACTCCCTGGATGGATGGAATATCTTGAAAACTATGTGCTTCTTGTAAAATTTCATTTTTCAGCTCCGTTACTGGTGGGAATCCAAATTCTTGAAGAAACCTAAGAATAACCTTGATCATCTTGTTTGTGTGCATAATTCCTCACCTACCAAACTATTTATATCTTGATTCATTACCTCTTTCTGGCATTTCTTTATGTGAAGCGTCGATATATATCAACAAATTCTCCTTTATCGTCTGGTAATACCAACATTGGGGCGGTAACCAATTTCTGCTTAACTCTTGGAAAACTTCCTTCACATTCCTCATTCCATTCAAACTTCTGATTCGGTCTTGTCAGCTTGGTCAGTGGCATAGCTATCTTTGAGAATCCTTCACAAATCTCCTGTAGATCTAGCCAATCCTAGAAAACTTCTTACTTCATTGCAGGAGTTCTTGGATGCTTTCCCCAACTCATAACCCTGCTTCAATCTTTGTAGGGTCCACCTCTAATTCCTTCACTTTCATTCATATGTCCCTAAAATGATATCTCGCAACCAAAACTCGCACTTGAAAATTTAGCGTACAACTTCTCTTGTCTAAGAATTTCCAATGCTATCATAAATGTTGCTCATGTTCTTATTCCGACTTTGAATATATCGTAATGTCATCGATGAATACCACGACGAACTTGTCCAAATATTTCTTGAAAACTCGATTTATTAGATCCATGAAAGCTGCAGGGGTGTTCATAACCCAAATGGCATTACTAAAAACTCGTAATGTCTGTATCTTGTCCTGAATGCCGTCTTCGGGATATCCTCTTGTTTGATCTTTCAACTGATGGTATCCTGACCTCAATCAATCTTGGAGAACCACTTAGCTCCTTTTAGTTGGTCGAATAGATTATCTATCATTGGTAACAGATTATCTGTTCTTAATCGTCAACTTGTTCAGCTCCCAATATCTATACAGAGTCTCATGCTTCCGTTCCTTCTTCTTTACAAAAAGAACTGGCGCTCTCCATGGAGACGTACTTGGACTTATGACTCATTTATCCAAAGTTCTTGTAACTGACTCGCTAACTCTTTCATCTCTGCTGGTGCCATTCTGTATGGTGCCTTCGAACAGGTTTCGACTTCTGGAGCAAGGTTATTCTCAAACTCAATCTGTCGGTCTGGAGATAGTCCTGGCGTTCTTCTGGAAATACATCTGGAAACTCTTTCACCATCAAAATCTCCTCTACACTAGTAACTTCCTTTTGCGTATCCACTACATAAGCTAAATGCTTCACAACCCTTCCTAAGTAAATTATAGTCTGGACAGCTGAAAGAAACATTTGTCCTTGTTGTTTTACCTTTAAACATCACCTTCTTCCCGTTCCTTTTCCTTAAATAAACTCCCTTAGAACTACAATCTATCTGAGCATTATTATTCCCTAACCAATCCATCCCTAAGATTTTGTCAAACTCTCCTAGCTTGAAGAGTATCAAGTCAACTGGGAACTTGTTCCCGGAGATATCAATCTCATACTCTGAGAAAAAATTGACTTACAGGTACCTTTCTTGGGTATCAATTACTATGTTCATTACTTCATCATACTCTTCATATCATAATTTAGTCTATCAGCAAAAGTTTCTGATATAAAGATCTTGTAGCTCCTGAATCAATTTAAAACTTAGCTTCAACATTATTCACAGAAAGCTTACCTGTTATCACCTCTGATTTTTGAACATCATCCTTCATTTTCAAATTAAAGTTCTTGCGGATGCTTGTTGAACTTGTTCTTTGGTGGAGGCAAAGCTAATACCTCAGCAGGTACAGTCGAACTGGTCGTTGCTACGCTCATCATACTCCTAATTGGTCCTGCCGATTTACACTCCCTAGCCATGTATCCTGGCTACCCCACACTTGAAACACGTAACTCCCATCTTCTGAGCTTTATATTTATTTCCAAGTGCCCCTTCTATTTGCATCGATAATATGTCATGTTAATCTTGTTGCCAATTCCCACATGCTTCTTTCCATAATGCTTGCATTCAACTCTTGGTTTCCTGTTCTCACTTTCCTGTCCTTGATTTTGCTGATAGCTCCCTCTATTATCTTGCCTCTTATTCTCTTCTCCTTTCTTCTGTGCATTACATCCTTTCTGGAATCCAATTCTCTTTATATTTTTATCTGACTGAATCCCTGATTTTGACCTTTCCCCTTGATGAAACACTTTATTCTTCTTGTTATCTGTTTCCTTCCTTGATTGTACTCCGTTACTTTCAATCAAGGTCGCTTTATGAACTACTCATGCATATGTATCAATCTCAAACATTGATACCCTATCTCGGATCCAATATTCAAGCCCTTGTTGGAACCTTTGAGCCTTCTCTTCTTCGGTACCCATATACTTGGTCACAAACCTCGATAATTATGTGAACTTCTTCTCATATTCTAAGACTGTCATATTCCCTTGCTTCAACTCTAGGAACTTCACTTCCATTTTCTTTTGTACATACTTGGGATAATACTTTTTTCTAAAAATAGTACCTTAAATCTTGCCCAAGTAACTGGTTGAACCTCTTCTAAAGCTTTAACTGAATCCCACCAATAAATTAATTCCCCTTTCAAAAAATACGTGGCATATACATTCTTCTGATCCTCCCCTAATTGAACCAACTCGAAAGATCTCTCCATTTCTCTTATCCAAGTGTTGGCTATAACTGGATCAGTGGTATCATGAAAAGCTGGAGGGTTCACATTCTGAAAAGCCTTAAAAGTCACAACTGGTTGAGATGGTACGGGTGGGTCTGGTTGATGTTGATGTTGATCATGATTCTCTGGGTTTCGAAATTGTTGTTGTTGGAATTGTTGTTGAAGAGTTTGTTGTTGTTGAGAAATTGTATTAGTTTGTTGTTGCAGGGTTTCTAATATTCGAAGGATATTGGGGTCGGGGGTCGGCTGCAGAAGAAGTACTGGTTTGCTTCGTCTTTTTAGGTGGAATGATTCTGAAACAAAAGGTTTAACAAAACAGTTATGAATACGACAATTATTTCCAAGTCAATGTGTACGAAGTTAGGGGATCGCATGCATTCAGATATCGATTATTAGCAATAAAGGTGATATACAATTATAAATATAGAAACGAAAGCGAAACTGAAACGGAACGATAGTGCATTAATTATTAAAACAAAGCTTAACTTACAAAGCAGCCAGATAAGGTTTGAATTTAAAGGTCAACAACATCATAGTTCTGAAAGGAAATAAGGAAACTACATAGTTCAAGAGATACAACAAAATAAAGGATAGCCAACTGGAAAGGAAATAGGAAATCTGGCTCCTAATTCGGCCTAACGGTCATCTTCCTAAGTCTCCTTGTTATCATCTCGAGCTATCAGGATCTCTTCCAACTGCTCCCCATGAAGTACCTTCACAATGCCCTGAAGTTCATCTGCTACCATCTGGATGGTGTAGTGGTTGTTGCGATCACGGTGTGCTGGCATCTTCCCGAGCTTAGTGTTAACAAACTATGTTAAGGACTCGAGTCTCGTAATCAATTATGTCTTAGGTTCCTCCCTAAGCCGAGTATCATCCTGAAAAGCTACATCTAGTTGCTCCATAAGTCAGTCGTACTTCCCTTGGAGCCTATCAAACTGAAGCCTCAAGTCATCGTACACATAGAAAGTAATAGCGTCGGATGGCACCGAGGACAAGGAAGAATGATGCATTCGTCCTACACTATACTATATATATACGAAGGGAATATTAGCGACGTACTCGAATAATATCAACTTACACTCTCGTATTTCCTATATCTATATATATCATATAACCTATGTGGACTGTTCAGGGACTCTAAACCTTAGCTTTGATACCAAGACCTGTCACAGCCCGAAAATAAAACTAATAGATAACAACTGATAAATATAAAGTCATTACAAATGGCTGTTAACAAAAAAATCCAAGATCGCAAAGGTTCAGTGCTTGAACAGTCCAACACTACAACTATTACAACTTTTACATACTACTGGTCCTTACACAGACGTCAACTACACTACCTGAGCTCTCATTTAAGCCTCAGTATCTCCATCGGTAGACTTACAAGCAGTCTGCTTGAATCTAACCATACTTGCTAGCTGAAATAACATGAATAAATAGCAAGAAGTGAGCCAAATGCTCAGCAAGATATATCATGAGACAGAAATTATCAGCATAGAAATTCATAATTTGAAATTGGGGTGGATAGCATCATTATCAAGTCAAAATCAAATCATTGCTCAAAATCATTTTATGACGCTACAGATTACAGCCGGTGATCAGCCGTGAAGTAATCCTGAACCTCGCCGGGTTCTAACAATTTTTTATTAAGATCCCTAGGAAACTTTTAAGCCTAATATAATAAGTGTGAAAGGGACTTGTGTCTTAGTCCAATCCACCAATCTCAAGAAAACATTCTTTTGTTTGAAAAACAATTATCTTTTATAAAACTGATGTCAGGGAGAAATTACAAGGATTCTAAATAATATAGTTTTAATTATAAAGCCAGGATTGGAATTCGTATCGGAAATGAATTATCATCTCACTAGCAGGGTCGTCAATGATGAATAACAATGGTTTATCAACCAAGGAAGAAAGTATTGAAAAATGAATCATAACGATAATCAACAAGATAGGGATCTCAAATTTGGAGGGTAATACATGGCATATATCTAGTTACAAAGTTTGGGTATGATAATAAAGAGTAATGAAGAAGTATGAAGTTGGATTATTGATATCTCAAGGTATTAGGGGTATAGGGCTATAGTATCAAATCAATAGGGGTTTTATGACCATGGAAATTGAAATATTGGAGTTTACGAAGGCAATTTGGTATGATAATAGTAATCGAGGTATATCAATTGTGGATACTAAGTCAATTTGGGTCAAGATATAGATAAGCAAATGATCTTTAATAGTGCACAAATGAACTTGGAACAATTGCGATAATCACAGGCATGGCATAACATTTGTAACATCTCATTTTAAGATTAAGGTACTTGCATAAAATAAATTTGTCAAGGGAGAAACACTTGATAATATAGTTTAAAGAAAACATCACTTGAACGATAAGTTAGGGTAGGGACACTTGCCTTAAAGAAGGATTTATCTAGAAATCGACTTGGCTTAGGAGAAAGCAGGAGCACTACTCGACCTTCAAGGAAAGCTTCCTATCTTCACTTGATCCTACATAATAATAATAACTCTCATTATAAAAGACTATTATAAGAACAATCGACCCTAATGCTACTGCACAATTCAAATCCAAGTAGCATTTAGCGTCTTACTTTGCATAAGACCTAAAGTCAACACACATTACTATATATATAGCACTATAAAACCTTGGAGAACATAATCAAAGTTAATTACATGCAATATATTATTTAGACTTGGTTCATCATTGGGCATTTGAATGATCTCAGTCATCAAATCTCCACCAATTGACTAGCATAGTGCAACTTTACTAGTCTCAAAACCCGAAGTGCCTAAACTTGGTAATCTCATTTCCCTTAACCACACCTATAGCCTTACCTTCTAATGACCTCTATCTAATTGAAGACACTAAGGCCTATCTAGGCCTCGCTCATAGGGTTCAGAAAACTAAATGTAAGTCGTAGTGTTCTCACTTGCACTCTCTTGGCGACACCTTGGGCGACCTAGGGTCTTTGACACTCTTTTGCTCTATTCCTTCCTCCCAAAACTAACCCACAGGACTCTTAAGACCTAAATCTAACTTATGCACTTGGAATGACATCAAGGTCTAACCTAGGCCTCCCTGGGCATACCCTCAAAATTGACACAAATCTGCTTGGTGCCTTAAAAACTGCCCTTTTTTTTACTTACTTTTATCCATTGATTCTAACTCTAAACCAACATATTTTGACTTGAAAATCTTCCATATACTTCCTAGTATCATTACTATTCAATGCCTAATGAGGGCCTACTCATAACACCACTTTATGACCTCAAAACTACATCCAACCTAAATTGTTTACTATTTTGGAAGATTTAGCATTTTCGCTTGTGCACCTCACTAAATGGTAAGTTTTCTTAAATATAATGCTCCTGGACTAAAATATATATATATATATATATATCAAGTCCTAAATCTATGTAGATCGGGCCTATCAAGACCTAATAAATGCCCATTCAAAACTCACCTACAACTAGTTTGTGAATCTGAAAAATCAAAGTGTCCTACTCTAAACCTTTCCACCTTAACTCCCACTTTAAAACCAAGAGATCAACCTTTAACCAAGAAACCCTACTACCCTAATACTCTCAACTAATGCCTCAACAAGTGTGGAGATCAATCATACCCTAGTGCACCTTCATGCAAATAAATTACCAAAAATAATGTAAGTTAATAATCATCAACATTTCGACTAAACAAGGGAGATTACTCCTTATAAATTCGAATTTTAACACTTACTCAACAATAATAATCGTGCATACTATCTTACCTTAACTAATTTTAGCAAAATAATATGGAAACAACTCCTAATATGCACAAACAAATTCGAAATTCAAGGATTTAAACAATACATTCATGCTTTCGAATGAAATAGTAAAATATCATAGTTTTTCATCAAAATATCATTATAAAACTAACATACAAGACTAGAAATAGCTTTAACAAGAATGATCACTAATATGGAAAGAGTTTTATCAAGTTTTCTTTATAAAAATACATATTACTAACACATAAGTAATGTATCTCATGGAGAAATTCACAAGAAACAAGGGTTTTCTTTTGAGTTTAAACAAAAACATCACATGTAGCCATGAATCATCAACTTTTAAACAAAAAATCTTTGGGAAATGTGTAAACTAGGCATAGGAAGTGTAATTACACTGAAAGAAGGTGGGAGATTGAATGAAAAATATAAGGGAATGGTGGAGGGGGCTTCGACCGAGAGAAGAGAGGGAGGAGGGAGAAGAGAGAAAAATGAGTGGAGTGGAGTATGGTGTGTTGGAATGGTTCTGGTCATTATATTATATCTTTACCCGCATGCAAAACTGAGTGGGCTATGCATTTACCAAATTCTCCCTCTCCTTTTGAAAGCAAAGTTTGCATGCAAGGTTATCTTGGTACTTTGGCTAGTGTAGAAGTAGTTAGTGGGGTTAGAAATTCCCATTGTTCCCTTGTCTTTGAATTGGGGGTTGAATGCATGCATGGGTAATGGGGTAATTTGCTAATTAATAATCAAACTAGTTACAAAGAATAAATTTAATGAATAAAAATATATATCCATAAATTACAAGACTGTTGTCATAAAATAGCTTAGAATTTTTAGAAATTTTTATAAGATCACTTTTGAAATTTATTGATAAAAATATTTTTAAAACGACTTTTCTCAAAATAAGAAATACACTCTAATAATCACATAAAAGAGCAAATAATCCATTTCTCGCTCTCAAAATTCTTAAATAATTTAGCATAATTATTATGCACCAATACCATCACACAAGCACATATCCATATAATTTTATAAATGACTCCATTACAATTATAAAATACTCAATTAAAGATTAAATGGAATACCGGTCGTAACAATCCAAACCCGCTCCACCATGTTAATCGTAACACACCACTCGGGCTCGAAAACAACCATCTGCTATTTAGACTCAAAATCCATCCTCTTAACCAAAGCTCTCAACTTTGGGTTATGAACAAACAGAAAGTCATGATCCTGAGCAAAATAAGAACTCACATGAGCAGGCATAGGTAAGGTAGTGTCCTTAGCTGGAACTGGAGATTCAACGGTAGGAGCTGGTTGATCTTTCCTAACAGGATTGGGCTCAAGTGGTGGCACAATAGGAGAGACAGTTATAGGGGTAACAGTGTCCTCAGATGGATCTTCTTCAGAATCAGAACTAATGTACTGCGGCTCCTCAGATAGAGGTATAATGGTACCAATGGGATAGCCAGGAGGGCTAATAGGAGGAGTCAACTCAAGATCACTATCATCAGTACTGCTATCAGGGTCCTGAGGTTAAAACATAAAATACGCAACCAAGAAAACTAATTAGGGTGACCTTGAATCTATCACTAACCAAATCCCTATACTAACTTAACTCTCAGACTATCGCCAATAATCTTTAACTCAACTCTATATGAATCAAACACTCTTGCTTACTTATATTCTTAACCTATAACCTTTTTAAGCTAACTTGTTTCAGGGACCAAATTTTGTAGCTCTGATACCAACTTGTGACGCCCTCAACTCTGGGGTTAAGATTGAGGACCCACAACACCTTTATATAATAAACTATGTAAAATTTAATAATATAATAACCCCAAAAAGTTACAAGGATCTACACAAGATAAGGTATGAAACAAGATACAACCACTAATCAAGAACATAAAATTTTTAGCCTATAACAATTTAAGAATTTATAATTCTGAATTGGAATTGCTAGATTACTCAACTGTGACTGAAAATCAAAAGATTACAAACGATTATCTCACAAAGCTTCTACCTGAGCCGAGCGCCTAAATCTCGTCATCTTCTTGCTTTTCATCCAAGGTTAGATCAACACAAAACGAATGAGCTAAAAGGCTCAGCAAGTAACTTTAATCACAGTTTTTATCTAAAAACTTAGTAGTAACAACCAACTCACAAGGCTGGATCACATGTTTAAAATATTCATGGTTAAAGTGAGGTTTTGAGAAGAATGGTTAACATGGTTTGAACATTTATGATTCAAATCTTTCCATTTATAAAATCTTTTAAATCTCTTTTGAAATTAAACTCTAAATATTTTATTTGAAATAAGATACTTTGCATAAGCATACTTTCTTTTATATTCAATAGAATAGGATTGGAGTGTATAACTTATAAATATGCTATGGGTGATCAACCCGTACTAAGATCCATCTCGCCATAACCTAATGCACTATATCAGCCTTCTTAAATATCGGTCTATCCCCGGTTATATAACGCTCTGGGCTATCTCCGAGCTCCTTACACTTAATTGGATCGTTATTACACGACCACTTACGCCTCAAATATTTAGGATTTCAATGAAAAACCTTTATATTGCAAAAATCATTTCTAGTATCATTTCACACTTTATTTTACAATAATTACCGTCCTTTGAATTCATTTGGACTCTTTCAAGTCAAAATTCATTCTTAATTCCAATTTCAGGGATTCAAATCTAAGGTAAGGGTGTAACAAGAAAACGTAGTTCAAGAAATGTAATTCAAGGGTAGGTATAGGTACTAGCAAATCATAGTTAAAATAAACATGGAGATGTTAGCAAAGTATAGGTATTATCGAAACAAAAGTATCAGGGTAACATAAGTAGTAACGAAGTGAACAAGATATTGAGATAATCATGGCAAGTATATAAAGAACAAGCTAGCAATAAGGGTATTCGAGTTTCAGGGACAACAATATCATATCATTTATATTCATTCCTTTGACATTTCATATTATATATCATTTTACCAGAGAGGACAGAGTTATTTGCCTCAAAAGATTTCCTTCTTGAATATGATTACTGTCACCGAAAACTGCCTTTCCTCAAATCCTCAAAAGATCTGAATAGGGTTACTGTCACCTAGAACTGCCTTTCCTTTTTTATCTTGAGCGCCCTCGCTTTCCAAATCTACACATTAAAATAGACCCTTATTAGGGATCTCGTAATAAAACGACGTTCCCCTGAACGTCTAAACTTTCTAACCCTTTCGCATTAATTAGCATACTTATAAGCATATACCTTTACTTTGTAATCACATTGTCACGTCTACACATAATCACGCCCATTAATTACTTAAATCAAACCTTTATCAACTTTAATTTACTATATAAAAAATTAAACACACAAGTACGCTTCGATTAACACATAACATGTATCATCGCTCATTTGTTATGAGTTACGCAACCACAACTAATATCATACTCGTGTCATTATACTTATCACACCATTGTTTTAACAACTCTTATAACCGATTATAGACTCTTACGTCTTTGAACTATTTGTCGATTCACTAACATTACATTTATACCGAAAATTTGACATGAATTTTTCGTATATACATGCTACCCTCCTATCACAATCAAACAATATTATCAACATACTTCATATATCACCTAAATCAACTAACAATCTACAACAAACATTCATTTTACTATTAATGGACTTATTATTTATGATAAGTAAAACCATTAATCTATGACTAACAACTAATCTCCAATTAACCAAATCATTTACATACAATCTCATCACATACGTACTCATATCCATTATTCTAACAAATAATCGAACCAACAACATATTATTCACCTAATAACGAATTAAAGACCACAAATTCGAGCTTTAACAAATCTGAAAATTCGTCAATTTCGACATGCAACTTTATGACTACACTTTAAACAAATAATTGACTCCAGATACGCCAAATAATCACAAAAACTGAACCGAATTATAAAAAAAATTCAAAACAAAAATATGAATTCTTTTCTAAATCATAACTTGCAATCAATACTCTTGAATTCAGGATATTAAAATTAGTTAACTCAGACTCAAGAATTCAGCATCGTCCCCGCCGGCTCACCGGTGCTCATCGCCGCCGGCAGGCCGATCCGGAGGATCCCATTTTCGGGCTTCCAGTCACGGGTCCATCCCTAAATAAAGCTTAACATCATGTACCCACATTATACATGCATACATATCATCGAAATCAAAGTATAATTTTTATAATTCGGTTCAAATTCGAAATTGGTGTACCAAAATTTTGAACCAAACTAACATGCATACACATGATAGTGTTTAGAAGAGAACAAGGATCAATAATACGGTCTCGGATCGAAGTTTGACCGGAAAAATGAAGGAGAAACGGAGGAGAAAAGTATTCACCAGGAGAGAGAAGTAAAAGAGAGAGAGGGGGAGAGAGAGAGAGGGAGAGAGAGAGAGAGAGAGACTCTATCAGAGAAAAGAAAGAAGGGAAATGGGTATGCTCGGCTTTTAACATGGCAGGGGAGAAATGGTAAATAGCCAAATCTCATTCTTTTGTATTTTCAAATCTAAAACATTGCTGAGAATTCGTCTGTAAAATAAATATTAAATAGGAAAAAGAGATTTTAAATACAAAACTTATTTTTAAATGAATGTTCATGAAAATATATATCTCCTAGTATTTTTGAAATAATTTTTGAGTTATCAGTTTATTTTCTCCGAATTTTGCAAGATAGCGCGTAAAATAAAATTAATCCTTTCAAAAATTATTTTAAAATACTTAGACACAATAATAAATATAACTATCTATTTGAAAAAGTCTCTAGAGTTATTCTAGAGATAATAAAATAAGTTTTGAAATTTAAACATACTCCGATAATTTTAAATAAATATTTGAAGGCCAATGAGACCCTATTTCTCACACAATAAATTATAAGAAATATTTAAAATACATTGACCACAATATCACTCACATATGAATCAAATAACACAAAGTCATATCTCTCAATCAAGAAAATCTCACATTCACCAATTTTTCTATTTAATACTTTATTTATAACTTCCTTTTTATAATTACTGATCACACAATAATTCAACTAACGACCCGACTTTGAATACTCTAACTCAGATAATCACATAAGCACATAGAATTCTTTATATGCTCTTTCACATTGACATATTTCTTTAAATTCTTTTTATTTTAATAACACGTAATCCACTTTCCAATATTTACGGGTTGCGTCTTAGTTGATGACCCAATTCGATATTAATTATTTGTCACACCTAATGTCATATGGTGACTCATTAAAATGAAATAATTCATTTTTAAATATTTACACACTAGTTTACATAAGTAGCATAAAATTCAAATAACTCATATTTTATTCACATAATATTATTCGTGAATTTTCCGGATATTACATTCAGAGCTCACGGGAATTTTTCTTTATATATATATAGACACACATACACACACACACATATATATATATATAAAGAGAAAGATAAAGACATAACTGAATTTAGTGACATAACTATGATTGAAACAATTTTAGAGCTCTGAGGATTTCCTTGTATATATATATAAAGATAAATTGAAATTTGTTAGGAGCAATTGATGATATCAAACACAAACTATCAGAAGCATCGACGGATGATGATGAAGTGAATCAGCGGATGATGATGACATCAATGGATGTTGATATTCGACGGATGATGATGGCAACGGATAATAAAATCAGTATTTGTCACATCAGTTGATCTTCGAAGAGGAAAAGAAACAGGAACTTCGAAGAGAAGATGATAGACAAAGACATGAAGGACTACTCTTCTGAAGATATCTCGTCTATCATGAAGGATGCTAAGGTTCGACATATCCTGTACAGCAGTCTTGATAGTGTTTTGTCTAATAGAGTCATTGGATGTAAAGCTGCAAAAGAGATATGGGATGCTTTAGAAGTAAAGTGTCAAGGTACAACTGCTATCAAGAAGAACAGGAGGACAATACTTACTCAAGAATATGAGCATTTTGACTCAAGGGATAATGAGTCCTTAACTGAGATCTATGACAGATTTCAGAAGTTACTGAATGACTTATCCCTTGTCGACAAATAATATGATTTGGAAGACTCAAACCAGGAGTTCTTGCTTGATCTCCCTGAAAAGTGGGACTACAAGGTCACATCAATAGGGGATAACTATGAACTTGATAAAACACCTCTAGATGAGATCTATGGAGTTCTGAAAACTCATGAACTAGAGATGGAGTAAAGGAGCAAGAGGAAAGGATCAAAAGCTAGACCAGTTGCACTCAAAGTTGAAGAGAAGCCACGGGAGAAAGCTATGAAGAAAAGCTACTCTAAAAGGAAAGCCATGATTGCTAAGTCAGATACTGAATCATCAAACTCTGACGATGACTCAAATCCTGATACTGAAACAGATACTGATAACAATCACAACAACAATGAAGATATGGATCAAATGGCTGCCCAACTGGTTAAAAGTTTCAAGAAGATGGTCTACAAGAACTTCAGGAAAAGGTTCCAGTTCCTCAAACTCTGATAAGAGGAAAAGGTTCCAGTTCCTCAAACTATAATTTGAATATTATAGTCAATTATCTATGAAAATTGATTATATCTATAATTGAATTGTAAAGTCTTTTTTAGTTTGAATATGTAATTCTTTTCTATTTCAGATATATAATTTGATTATTGCCTTACCAAATAATGAGGACATTGAAAAGGAATTTTGATTTTTATTATATAAATTGAAAGAGCTCTAAGAAAAATGAAAAAATATGATTCAAATAATTTTAGAGATACAGGGGATTTTTCTTTATATATATAAAGATATTGATTTGTGTCTAACTTTTTTTTTCAAGGAGCCAATAAAAATCTCTGGTGGGTAAGGTTCTCACATTTTTATCCTTAATTCCATACTAATTCTGACGAATGAAAAATAAGAAATTATCTACTGGTGATTTAAATATAGTTGTGAATTTTTTTACTAATAAAAAGTATATTCAACTCCTCGGAAAGAAACAACATCTTCATGGCATGATTAAATAGCACTTTTTTATATTTATAACTATAATATTATATTTAAATATTATATATTTATAGATGAATGAAACGGTAATATTTACATAATATTTTATTTTATTATCATAAAATATACTAAATTAAATATTGCAATAATAAAATATATCTTTCTTGATCATGGGACATTTGCGATCGCACACCTCAAACATGCACATGCACATGCACCCTTCTATTAGTAAACAATTTATGCCCTCTAACATAAACCCTCCAAAATATATGTCATATCCTCTAATAAATAAAATAATTTTCTTTTCTTTCAACTCAAACTTGACAATTATCATATATTTTTCAACATTCACATCATTCCTATACAATCATATGAACTTCCGGGATGATCCACCACAAAGAAAATCAATCACTCTATCATAATATGCTTTCACCGATGCTCCGCTTTTTAAATAGTCAATGTTTACAACATCAATTTCCATCTAGAAGAAGCTAAAAAAACAAAATAAAGGATAACAATATATTATTATAAGATATTGTACACCAAAATCTAAATTATGGAGCCTTATTTTATCAAGTAATCACCAACAGTAGTTAAAAAGTTTCTTTATTGTCATATTTAATAAACCTTTCATGTTTTACCTTCTTTATTTAAGATCATTCAACTCAATACTAGTAGTTCAATTATATTTCTTTTTATATCGCTCTAGGTTTCTATATTAATATTATTATAACAATCTCAGAAAATGTTCTAGAATCAACATCAACATGTATGAAACTTAAACTTTTATAAATATTGGAATTATGATCGCAATCACCCAACATAAAGTCTTAAATCATATAAATATAAACTTATCTATGAATGTATTGATGTAAAATAGGATATATAACTCATAACAAAAACGTACAAATTCTTGTACAGATTCATAATGAAACATGGGTACTACACGTATCATCCTCTATTTAAGTAAATTGATGATGAAGACAAGAATGTGCTACAATTTATTAATAATTTCATTCATTTTGATCCATACTTATCTAGGAGAATGTGTATGCGTAAGCTATTATAGATAGTTTGTGGTGCATAGAATCTCCCATTCGGCACATAAAACATAATACAAGTGTCGAATAAACCATGCTCTCAATTGTATGTATGAATTTAAAATCCTTAAAATTCAAAGAAATACAAAAATAGAACTTGAATAATGAAGGAAAAAAATACAGATTATAACATAGGAAATACATGTAAAATACTCAAAGCTGAATTATAGTTCTTATATTTTCATATGATTTAAAGTTTCTATGTTACTATTATTACCGTTATCCAAAAAATGTTGCAAAATTAAGCACACATGAAACTTAAACTTTTATTAAATTCAGAATTGTAATCACAATCACCAACTGAAAATCCTTAAATGTTTATTAACATAAAATTATCTTTGAAGGTGGTTATGTTAAGTGGGATATACAGCTACCTACATGAACACACATTTTAAAGAGGACTTAATACTGCAACATAGGTGCAACATTGATAACCTTATGTGCTAGTCAATGAAATCAATTTAAAATGCAAGCACTGGATGATGACATACATAATCTAGTATATTCTACACTAGGTGCAGATTAAAACTGCCAAAAAAACTATGTCTTAGGTGTACGTATGAGTTTCAAATACTTAAAGTATAATAAAATAAAGGTAAAACTTGCATAATTAGTTTAAAAATACAGATTACAAGATAAAAAGAACATACAAATGAAAGCAAAGAAATTAGATGAAAAGGGCAGCAAAGAGGAATGTGAATGAACTTAAAACTCAGAAACTTTAAAATTTAATATCACAAATATCGAATCTAAAAACAAACTCAAAAAATAACATATCAAACTATCAGTGGAACTCAAAATACGAAGTACTATCTCTGAAAATCAAGAAATACTGTGGGTTTATCCAATAAATCATTTGTTACTGCACAAATCTCATGTATTAATAATATTTAGATAAACACAATATCTAACACAAAAATTTAAATAGTTAAGTTAATATTTCACATTGGCCTTAGTGAGTAGTTTAGGTTTGGCTGGTGGTCGAGGCACTAGTGAAGAATTTCTTAATGTTCTTAGACATTTCATGGAAAAAACTCTTTTTGTTCCTCGGTTCTACATCTCTCTCTCTCTCTCTCCCTTTCTCTCTCTCTCTCTCTCTCTCTCTCTCTCCCCCCCCCCTCTTTAAATGGTTTTAAAAATAAATAGTATGATGTACATTCATTATGTGTACAAATTGTTATGTATAAGAGTTATGTTGTGTTTAATCATTTTTCATGCGTAGATAAATTAACTCTGAACATGTTATTTTATGTGAAAGAAAATTTATTTATTACCCATTGACTTTATAATATATAATAATATCGACTAATCTAGTTGATTAAACTATTTATATATTATATATAACTTAAACAATACTATCAATGCTATGAATACTTCCAATAGCCCCTCTCAAGTTGGGAGGTATATGAGAATTCTGAGAAGAAGAATCATAAATAACTTACTTGGAAGTGAGATACTACAGTTGTAGAGAAGGAACAATCTTGGTGAAGATGTCACATAACTGGTTCTTAGAAGGAAAATATGTGAGCTACAATAACCCTTCCAATACTTTATCTATAGTGAACTGACCACCAATCTACGTTCATAAAAAATTTGTTCTTCGCTATATAAATTGCTGATTAATTATCATAATTGAGGGTAATTGGAAGGAGATTAGAGACACAAAACTCAGTAAGCGATCATACTAATTAACCAGGTTCTGAAGCAGCAGATGTCATGACCCTATACTCAGCTTCAGAACTAGATCTAGAAATTATAGTTTGTTTTTTTCACTTCCAAATGATAGGTGAATTATCAAGTATTAAGATATATCAACTTTTTGATCTTATAGAATCAGGGAAAAAAGCCTGGTCTGAATCTGAATAAGCTTATAATGTGAGATTCTCAGACTACTGAAGAATAATGACATGACCTATTGTATGAGATATATATATATATATATATCTCAAAGTGTGAAGAATAGCATCATAATCAGGTACTTTGGGATCATGCATTGTGATAAGAATCTGCGATCAATACATATAATATAAGTGTGTTCGTGTGAATAATAAATGTGTAATAAATTGCGGAAAAAAAAGAACAACATAAAGGATATTTCTCGATTCCAGTCGTATGTTTGTCTCCTTAAAGCTATTACGGCCCTTACCGTATGTGTGAGTCAATAGCCTCCCATAAAATGAGATAACGGTGATGTTACGTGAACAACATGTTCGATGAACTAGAACGGAGTAAGAAACTATCACCAGAGCAGAGAGAGAGAGAGAGAGAGAGAGAGAGAGAGAGAGAGAGAGAGAGAGAGAGAGAGAGAGAGAGAGAGAGAGAGAGAGAGAGAGAGAGAGAGAGAGAGAGAGAGAGAGAGAGGGAGGGAGAGAGAGAGAGAGAAGGATTTGTGTTTATGGAGTGTTTGTGTTTGCATATGTCGAATTAATTAAAAACCTAAGCTTGATATGATAATATATAGCCTCGAGAAAACGTGCGCTACTCAACGCGTAATTAATTAAAGCGCATTAATTAATTAGTTGGTTAATAAATCAAATCCGTAACTGAATCAAATGTATTATTACGTGAAATCAATTGTAATAATTCGTATACAAAATGAATTAAATATATAAAGAGCCCAGCCCATTGAAAATTAAATTTAGCAAAACTAGGTCGTGATTATTCGGGCCAATTTTCTGCTACATTCGTGTCCGCTTGTCGCACACGCGGTGTAATATCCCGAATTTTCAACATCTATTTTATTATTAATTGAATACTTTTATGTAATTTGATAACTGAAAGGAATACAATTATGGATATTTTAATCTTGTTTGATGAGTTCGTGAATTGAAATGGTTTAATGTATAAATTATTAAGTGTTGTATCGATCCATGTCGGTTCTCTGAAAATATTTAGTAAATTTACTATTTTTAAAATTTTATTAAAAGTCGGTTATTTTATCTATATCGATAATTTGAGTATGTTCTGAAATTTTAAGGATCAGATGGATATTTTATATGTGTCATAAATATAATTTGGTAATTTATCCGAGTCCACCCTAATAGCGGGTGAGTTGTGAAAATCTTCAAAAATGATAATTAACGATTATTTTGTTACATGTTAAATGAATTATATGTGTTTATTATTATTTAAAATGCTACTGGCCATGATTTAACATGTGGTAGATATTATTTGCGGTCCCACAAGGATCAGATTATTTTTCAGATATTTATTATGTGTTAAAATGCAATTGTATGCACTTAATTTCTATCTGAAATTGATTATGTTAGCATGTATCTCGTATGCCATGTTCCGCTCCATTGCAGATATCGGTTTTAAATCAAAAGACCATAATTATGTTATACTGAACTTGCAGAGCATTTCTTTCTCTCATACTTGCTTGTTTTAAATATAACCTTCCAGTGAGGAATAACTTGCATTGTTTAGCAGTATATAGTTCAGGAAAAGGAGGGACAAAAGCTTTTATAAAAATCATTGGTCCAGGATTTGTGGAACTAGAGTAAGTTCTATTATGTTGGGTTGTTTTTATATATATTTGTTATGTTATCGTATAATTGGGTCTAGTATACTTCTTTTCGAAGTTATACTATCGGGTTAAAGTTTGAGTTTTGACATTGTTGAATATAGTTTTAAAAGAAAGGAAATATTTATTTGTAAAGTTTGGAATTCTTGTTTCTAGAACTGTAACCTAAAAAGATCTTGCTTTAGTTTGGGGTCGTAGATGCTATATTTCAATTGTTGGTAATTGTTTATTATTAAAAGGGTTATTTTATTTTGAGGTTTCATCGTGATGACCAAATCCTCTGACCCCGAATTTTGGGGCATTACACACGGGCAAGCCCATGGCTTCCGAAGCCTCAAAATCCCCCTCGAAAGCCAATGATTTGCACCCCCTCGCCCCACGCTTGCACATAGGTGTTGGAGCAATACCTAAGTAACATATTTGAACATCAAATAAGTATTTTGCTATATAAAGCTATATATGATCCTTTGCAAAATCAATGCGGGACTTTCATTTCTACTAATAATTTCCACTACTAAGAGAGTAATCTTGGATGATCATAGCTCATTTATCTCTTAGTCATTCTGAGTGATTCAAAGTGCCTCAAAAAGCTCTCTAGGAGGAGAACACATTCCAAGTGTCGATCGTTGCATGCACACAACATTCATCCACTCAATTATAACTCAGATTGACTTGACAATGTGGGACTACAACCCACATTTTCCAATAATCCCCCACATAGATGAGATTAATATTTTAGTAGCACACACCAAATAGACAGACACGGAGTTTGACTTGGTGATAATTTCTTCGATCAGATATAGCATACGATAGGTAGAGAATGCTCCTTAAACCTTCGCTCAAATCAGCATACCCACTTTACTGGTAGACTGTAAACGTGCTTGTTCTTGAACTGTTCGACCGTTTGTGTAAATGATGATATACTTATCACTATATCTTTTCGGAATCGTTCGGTTCTCATGAGTATATCCATTTTGGCCATGGAATATCGTCTTGGTTCTGCAGGAGTTTATAAAAAATTATGCCTCACAATTCTCCTTTGAAGCGGCCACACTTCTCTCCTATATAGGTGATCTTTATCTTATAGAGTAATCCAAGTTTACTCAACTAAATTCCATGCGTTCACTCTTTAACTCCATATATTTACCAAAGATCATTAAAAGATCAAAAGTTTAATCTCGTACCTTATGGGTCTCACTATTTCCTCATCATAGGAACATGCCAGAGGTTACTCCCACAGTGATTTGGTCATCATGATTTATCCTCTTCGGTGCATTTATCGAGTGCCACAAACTCAGCTTCCATCGTGGAATGAGTTATTGTAACACCCCCAGATCCGGGGTCGGGGATCCGGGTCGTCACGAGTTCCATTTCCCTTAATAACACCCAATCTTAATAATTACTCAACTACTCTGTACTGTGACCCCACAATAAACACACACACCACACGTTATAGTCTCAGAGATGAACATCCAAAAATAACCACAAGTCATTTTATTCCACAATTATCTGCCAATACACCTTAAAAGGTTTTCTGAATAAATTTACATTTCTTTGCCATTATTACAATTCATAAATATAAATAAATCTGGTACATCAAAAGTTGAAAGCCTAGCCTATTGGTAGTTCCTACCTCAGCTACGGCGGCATCAATGCTTCTAGAAAACTGCGGAACGTCTCCTAATCGCTTGTGAATCGGGAGCTTGGTTCTGTTCATCTTTTTTATCTGTTGTTGTGTGATGAAAGAAGAAAGCAAGGGTGAGCAGCAAGCCCACCAAAATAATATGTATAATGATTAATAGTATATGAGCCTTCTCATAGTACTCATGAAAGTCTTGGTCAAAAGAAATGAACCAAGTTGATATCTTAATGCGATGAAGTCGCAAAATATTCAGTATATATACATATATACTTTTCAAAATCTTGGAAGTCCTCTTCCATACATAATATACACAGAGTTCCAGTTTATAACTGTATAAAAATATTGTTGCAAGGTGATCTCATATATCTAACCTTGTCTCAACATTTTTTTCTGAAAATCTTTGTCATGCATAAGATAATCATTTACTAGATATAAGTTTAAAAGATGAAGTTACAAGATACTCCAATATACTTATATCTTTTCCAAATACTACTTGAACTACCACCGTTCAAGTTATAATTAGTTTCAAAAGTTCATCACGTAGATGAGACTACAAGACCAGATTTGAATAGATTAAATCTTTAAAATATCATCAAAATAAAATGAAGTTACGAGATACTTCATTTGATGCAAACATCATTTTGAAAACTTGACCCTGCCAACACTCAACAATCGCCCAGCCGTAGCCTTTCTATCGAAGTGCTCTGGGTAGTGTTGCAAAAATATCCAATTGGATGATGAACTCATTACGGGAGTTTGCCGCGCCAGGAAGACCACTTACGATGATCAGTCGTAGTAGTACAACCCCACCATTTTCTACATGTAGAGGAGAACATGTCGGATTTACTTGTCAACCGAACACTGAACTCCTAAGGAATGGACCGCCTTAGCGGAACTTCCAGGCCATTTGGGCCAATATAATAAGGCTGGGCCGGCACCACTCGACCACTTACGCCACTCCTAGTTCAGATGAAATCCATGACTCTGAAACGTAAAGCTCGTTCCTCCTTTCCCCAAGTAGAAACTTGTTGATACGGCTCCACCAAGAAGTCGTATCTAGTTGGAAAGGAGAACTCACCGATATTTCTCAGGCGATGCCTGTTAATGGATTAACTTGTTCCAAGAATTTTACTTCCCGAGTGTTGGGTAAGTAATCGATTCATTTAACAAAACAGCAACCTTGTTGCGAATATAAAATACACCACAGAGCCGGATCCCTCAGGTTTTGAGCGAGTATTTAAATCCCCTTCGAAAGGAGGATCTTAAATATAAAAATGAGTTTTGGGATCCGCTCTAACTTTTAAAAATCATTTTGAAGACTCGCAAAACATTTTTAAGAATGTTTGGAGTGATGTTGATTTAACAAAATAAATCAGTCCCAATATATTAGAAAATATCTGAATATTATTATTTAAATAATATTCCCATAAAGAATAATCTTTATAATAATAATCGAAGTAGAAGTATTAAAACTTATACTTGAAATGGATATCAAATAACCAAAGATATACTTATATGAAAGTACTATCTTTATTTGAATAATCGAAAATAAGTTTGACTATTGACACCTTATTCTTTAATAAAATAAGGAATATATTTCAGTAATAAGCGGAGTCATAATACCTCGAATGAATATTATAAATAATATTCATTAAATAAAATAAAGGAGTCATACATCCTCAAATGAATATTCAAATAATATTCAATAATAAAATAAAGGAGTCATAAGTCCTCGAATGAATATTCAAAATAATATTCATTAAATAAAATAAAGTTATCGAATAAACCTTATTCGATTAATAGTTTTGAAAACTATAACCATATATTTATATAAATATATATGTATATATACATATATACAAAATCTACTCGGGATCCTCGACTCCCGGTTTAGAAAATATTTCCACCTTTTGGGTCCCTATACTAAGGGTATATGCAAGTTACCGCTATCCTCTAGCATAGGTATTATCAACTGAATCAACAATTATATATGGAAAGAATATGAAACAGGCATGCATATATATACCATAGCAGCATGCTTCAATATATTGCAACATTTGCTAATATAAACATCATGCATCTATCGCAAGATAATGCATATACATATATACATCACAACAACAGTATAACGGGTAGAAAACTTGCCTGAGCGACTGGGGGTTACGAATGGCTCGGGACGAGTCTGGTAACCTATAAACAACAAGTAAGTTAGAATTAAACCAAAGTCACTTGTAAATCTATACTTTAACTAACTTAGACTCTAACGCTTGTTTTGCGCTTACTGATTCTCTTAAGTCACTCGAGTACCCTCGGCTCCACCATTTTTAATAATTTAACCTTTACGAGTTTTAAGGCGATTCCTTCGCGAGTGTCTTACCAACTGCCTAACACACTTACCATAAATGTTTCATACATTAATTAACCCTTTTTAGTCTTTAACCTATGTTTCAAAGTAAGGCGAGGGGAAAAGTTTCGTTCGCGAAACGCCGTTACTTGAAACGGTTGTTTCTCCTAAACCGTGCATCGGAATCGAACGATCTACATATCAAAACGAAGCTCGTAACATGAGCTATCTAAACATGGTAGTGGTCATAATCTAGCAGGGGGTTCTCGGGTCCTAATGTTATGCACAAAAACAGTCCAAAGAAAATCGGACGTTACGACGGCTATGTTTACGCGATTACCAATGTTTAAACTACTCCAATTAACCACCAACCAACTCATAACCATCAATACAACAAAACTTCACCTAAACCATACCACATCAGTCCATAATCTCCAAGGTTTTCAACTCAAACAACCACAATCAAGACCTATGAACTATAATCAAGCTTCAATTACCAAAACACTTCCAAATCAAACCAAACTACTAATAATCACAATCCATGCTTCTCATTTCACAACACCAACCATTAAACTTACTAACAAATAAAGTAAAGGCTAGGGTTTGAAGTTTATACCTTCCTTGGGAGGTGTTAAGTTGCTAGGAAGCCTTAGGGAGCCTCCTACAAGCTTGATCTGTCCAAAGAAATCAAGAACACAAAGTTAGGCTTTGAAGTTTCTAAAAGTCCGGTTTAAAGAACTGTAAACATGAGGGTCTTACCATGATTATTTGGACGAGACTTGTGAACAAGAGTTGTAGGCCATCTCAATACGTTTCCAATGAGCTATAGAACACAATATTTGAGTGAGAAATGAAGGAGATACAGCAGTTTTAGTGTTCTGGTTCTGTTTTGGCCGAGAGCATGAAGAACAATGCCTTGGTTTCTTTTTGATTTTGATGAAAAATGATTTGCTTGGCTTGGTTGGTTTGATTTTTGTGTTTGTTTTAGTAAATTACCTAGTTGCCCTTGATTTTGTGTGGTTAAAAAGCCACCACATCTCCTTCCTTCCCATGTCATGCTTGTGTCATCCTCATGATGTCATCCTCCCCTCCTTGTCCTCTTTCTATTGGTTGGATGACATCATCCCCACTAATCCCTTGATTAACTTCCTAATCGTTTGCCTAATGACCGCTGATCTGTTATACGGTTCGCTTAACTTTCGTTTTCGTTTATCGTTTGAGGGATCATACCCGGGATCTTATTACTTAGGTTCCCTTAACCTTTCTCAATATATTATATTCCTTTTATGATCCTCTCCTATAATCCTTTAATTTAAATCCTTTTTATCCTGTTACCTTTTTCTCAAATCTTTCCGTATCTAGTGTATTTCCGGGAAAAATCAAAGTGTTCGGATTTGGATTCTGACGATCTTTACATACACTTATATCCCATATAAAGTACTAATAAAATCTCAGAATATCCATATCAGAACCCCTACATAGTGTGGCATGAAAAGTTTTCTCATTCAGCAAAAACACTATTCATAAGGGTTTCAAAAATTTCCCAAAAATTGGGGTTATTACAGTCTCCCCTCCTTAAAAGGATTCCGTCCCGGAATCAGATAGAAAGTGAATAGGGATACTCTCTTAGCATTGCACTTTCTAACTCTCGAGTAAATTTTCCCACATTGTGGTTCTACCATTAAACTCTTACTAGTTTGATAACCCTTCTCCTAAGCACTCGTTCCTTTTTACTCTATACCCTTCCTGGTTGCTCCATATAGGTTACGTCTGGTTGCATGTCTATGCGCTCATATGCCCCTATTTGTCTGGCATCTGAATTACACTTCCTTAACATTGATACGTGGAACACGTTATGAACTTGCTACAGGTTCGGGGGTAGGGCTAGCTCATATGCTAACTTCCCAAACGTCTTAATATATCCAAGGGTCCAACAACTTGTAGACTTAGCTTTCCTTTCTTTCCGAACCTCATCAATCCTTTTCAAGGGTTTCCAAGGGGATACCTATAACATTACTAGGCCCCCTATTTCATACTCTTTGTCCTTTTTGAGTCAAATCAGCATACCTCTTATGTCCATCTTGGGTTACTACCAGCCGTCCTCTGATTAGATCTATTATATCCCTGGTCCTTTGGACTACTGCGGGTCCGAGCATCTTGCGCTCTACAACTTCATCCTAACATAAGGGAGATCGACATTATCTTCCCTCAAGGATCTCATAAGGTGACACCTCGATAATGACATATGATCTATTGTCGTGATATAACTAAATCCGCGTTAAGTGATCATTCCAAATTCTTTCAAGTCTATTGCACAGACTCTCATTATAGCGTTTAGCATTAGAGCTTTTGCTTCTCAATACCCATTCTTTTCTAGTTCGTAATCGCTACAACCTTCCGTTCCTAATATTATACTAGTTATACTTTTGCTCGTTAGCGTTCTATAACCTTTTAATGACCACGACAACCTTAGTATCACGAATGTGTTTCCATTCCGCATACTACCACCACTTTATTACTCCTTTTTCAGTTGTTTCTATTTTCCAAAATTTGATCAATCAAATAGAAGTAAAGGAATTTGTTGAGAGATCACTATGATCATGAACACTTGTTATATTACATAGTTAGTACAGAAGGTGGCCAGCCTTTAGTACTTGACAAGCAATTAAACAATAGATGGTATCCTACTAGGCTTCTATCACACAGATAGATAGTCATTCGGCAATACCTCCCCTTCTGGAAGGGTTGTTCTTCTCAGATTACATGAAATGAAAAGAAGAGAAAAGAACGAACTGAAGAGAATTGTATATATAAAAAAAAATATATACTGCCACAAAATATCTGGCTTGGAACCTACCTCTGAATTATAGAGGTTTGTCATAGGAGAACAAAATATAAACGTATTTATATCAGCATCAAGTATTATAGCATCGTATTTCCCATGCCTAAATATTTCTATTCCGTTCATCATTCTATGGACCCATGCTCTTCCTCGAGCTTATACACAATCACCTTTGAAACTCCCTCGACATCGAAAATCGAATCTGGGATCTCATTCTAGACCTCATCGTTACTAGAACCCATTTCTATACCGCAACCTTCTT
The DNA here is from genome assembly GCF_009905375.1 of Apium graveolens. NCBI lineage: Eukaryota > Viridiplantae > Streptophyta > Magnoliopsida > Apiales > Apiaceae > Apium > Apium graveolens. The sequence continues at coordinate 18,795 of NW_027418781.1, read as the reverse complement.
CGTATAATAATACGACTCTCTATTGATAAGAAAGAATAAATATTCACTAGGTAGATACTCTACTTAATTAGTCTATCAATGATAACTTATACACTACCACGACCCGATTAGTGGTACTCAATCTCAACATCCATTCCAATACAACTCTCACGGTTGTAATCAGCTCGTTACTCGCAGAATCATTGCTGCCTTACTATGGTCCACCACTGACCCACTGTCAGTCATTCACTTTCCATGAAAGTCTTAATAGCTAACCATACGGAGTCCATACATGTCAGTATCGAATCCTTCTAAGGAGGTAACATGATCATCGTTCTTGATTCATGAAGAACACTCCTGATCCTGACGTACATTCATGACGTGAAGCAGATAAAATTGCAGAAGAGTTTCAATCAAAGCAACGATAGCAGGTTAATACCATTCTTAATCATATGCCTTAAATAGAAGACTTAACTCAAAGGTTCGTCTAGTCCTTTTGGAAACATGGTCCTGGCTTATGCCAAGATAGGACCTCCTAAGATAGATAGCCCGTTCATGGCGATTACACGAATTAAACTTTTACCAACTACTATTACGGATTGGGTATTGCACAGTCATCAGAAGGAATGTCAATCTTCCAAACCATAATACAACCTTCACAGTTTTAACCATCATCACTGTATTCCTATGGCACAAGCGCCTATAATTATCCTCTTACCTTTAAAGTGTCGGCCACCTCTTTGGCCTTTCCTGATATTAAAATTTCCTTATAGTCAATGTCATTTTAACCACCTCCAAATAAATTTTCTACCTTATTTCAATCACTGCTTTTGTGAAGATGTATTCCTTAAAATCTGATGAGTAAAAAAAAATATCACCATTTTTTCCATAAGTTATTGCCTCAGTCTTTAGAGGTTAATCACTGTCACGACTGACTCTCAATCATACTTAGAACATCTTTTATCTTAAGTCCTTAATTGCCCTGAATAATTTCGACCTTTACTGGTTCGATCCATACTTTCTCGTGGTTTAACACGTGCCCCACTTGGCAATCATTATAATTATGTCATATTTCCTTTATCAACATTTTTATTCTTGAGAATTTCAAATATTTCCTTTCTCCTTGTAAAACCTCTAAGGTTATCCTTCAATCGTTCCTCCTGTATTCCCTATATACAGGGCATATCAAATACCATTTACTGATACTAGAACCATTGTCTATATACTTCTGAAAAATTTCTCCACTGATCCTTAAAGGTTATTATTACCTTAATCCTTTCCAATTCATACTGTCAAAACTCATACTATCCCTATTAAGGGTGAAATGCCAACCTTTATGCATTCCCCTAGGATTCAGTTTTAAGTTACCGATGTTCTATCCTTAATTCCACCTTTAAAAGGTACAAGCATCCTTCCATGGATAAATCAAGTCATATATCCCTGATAAGGGTATCTTATTCAATCATTTCCACCTCGATAGTCTATACCGAATTTCACAATAGCATCCTTATTCAAGTTAAGGTCAATCCACATGGCCTCCAAAAGATAAAAATGGTTATCCGCTTTTCTTTCCTGATTTGGTAATGATCACATAGGATGATCTGGAAGATATTGGTCGTGTTCAACGTGAACCTTTATTCTTAACTAATCCTTATTTACATCTTGTTGTTTATCTCAACAGTCATCTCAATGTTGGGATATCTTTCATACCTGGCGTCTCCTCTTCCTGGGTATCAAGCCACCGGTCTTACACTTCACATTCTTGAAGGTCACTTCCTTCATCCAATTTTCTTAATTTCTTACTTTCTTGTCTCCTCAGTCTATTCGCGTCTCATTATTTATCCTTCGAACTATCTCAAGGTTTCTTCGAATCCTCCCAACTTACAGGGGATAATATATATGTATCTCTTATGCCCTCAACCATCAATTTTAACTCATGGTGAATCACCCTCATCCTGACGATTACTTACTTTTCTATTTCTATTACTACGAGTCTTTAGGGTTTCCTCATAACCAACTTCCTTATCATTATTTCATGAACTAACACAACATAAGCATTGATTTCAAACATCCCGTCATTTTGGATTCGTGTCCTCAGAATGAATCTTGACAACTTTTACAACTTAGATTCATAATTCATCATACTCGTCTGCCTTTGTTCTGACTCTAAAGCTTTTACACTATCTCCTTATCTTGGGGAATTACTTTCCCGAAAACAATTGACTGGACTTAAATCAGTTTATTATAATCTCTTGCTCCGTGCCTTCCTTGGCCTTTCACCAGCAGGTGGTCTCTCTCTTAGGAGGGTGAGTGACAAAAACAGTCTTTTGTGATTCGTCAATCATTTAGAATCTCAAATGATTCCTATATTTCCTTTAGCCAGGCTCTTGCCTCGACTAGGTCAACCTGTTCCTTGGAACTCTGAGAGCTTATCGATTTAAAGGTCATGAAAGAATCTCCTGCCGCATTGTCCCCTCAGGGTGGTGGTTGGGGATAATAGTCTAAGTTCTGTCTAGACAGGTCCATAAATTGCCATATAGGAGTACCGTCTCGGGTCTCCTTTCCTTACTCGACTTTCTGTTTCCTTAGTATGAAATGTTTCAACCTTCTCCCATAATCAGGGTTATCTTATACATTAAAAACCATGTTTTCCACTCTATTATGTTATGGGTTCTTTCTTTCTTGATGGCAACCTCCCTGACTATCACACTCTGGGTTTGCCCTAAATCCTATTCCTCAACTATGGCTCTCATCTAAGTTCTCATCCTTAAGCTCTTGAACTTTCGGAACCCAAATTCTATAGGAATACCTCATTATTCCCTTATCATCTTTCTCAGTATTAATCTCATATTTATTTGTTGGCTCTCTGCCTTCATTCATCACCTTTTTCTGGCACAATATGCTCTTTTCCAATAATTCGGTCTCTATTGCAATCTCAAACAACTTTTCGGTACCGGCTCCGGTTACTTTCACTACTATTTCCATTTTCTCAAAATCTCTTATCAACTCTCCAAAAGACATTATCATCTTGAGTCCCTCCTTTTTACTAAGGGCATCAGCCACCACATTGGCTTTCCCCGAATGATAAAGAATCTCCCAATCATTATTCTTGATTAGCTCTAACTGCCTCCTCTGGCATATGTTGAGCTCTTTCTACGTGAAAATGTACTAGAGCACTTATGGCTTAGGTAATTCTCGCACTTCTCTCCATACAAGTAGTGCCTCCAATCTTTAGGGTAAAACTATTGCCACGAGCCTAAGCTCATGGGCGGGGATATCGAATTTCATATTACCTTAATTGTCTTGACGCGTACGCGATTACCTTGCTGTGCTGTATGAGAAGCACCCTAATTCCTTATGCGAAGCGTCACTACACTTCACAAAATCTCATTTTCCATCCGGCAACGCCAACATAGGGAACGTCACCAACCTTTGCTTCGGTTCTTAAAAGTTGTTCTCGCATTTCTCTGTCCATTCGAACTTCTCAGTCTTACGAGTAAGCCGTGTTAAAGGGGCTACTATCTTTACAAACTTGAACGAACCTCCGGTAGTGACCGGCCAATCCTACCTCTGGGAGTTGCCCTAACCATGGTCATCAATTCATCAGTGGTCCTTTATTCATTCTTGTCAGGATCCTCCACGAGATCCTCCTCAGCAACAATCCCATCTAGGACAACATCCTCAACCGCTACATCCTCAATATCAACATCATCCGGTCCTGCATTAGGACACTCTATCGGATCCACAATCCGATCTCCAATTAGTAATAAAACATCATCGCGTTGATGTTCCTCAACTTCAGGGTTCGGAGTCCCGCTACCATATACGATAACGAACTACGCTTCTATCGCTACATTTATAAGGGTTCCCATAAGGGTTTTAACTGTCAGTACTACGTTAGGTAGTCCGACTATGAACTTGGCAAGAGTTCTTATTATCTTAGTGAAATTATTATCTTAACGTCCCATCATCTCTGAGGTTTATAACGCTTAGCTCTGATACCATTTCTGTAACACCCCCAGATCCGGGGTCGGGGATCCGGGTCGTCACGAGTTCCGTTTCCCTTAATAACACCCAATCTTAATAATTACTCAACTACTCTGTACTGTGACCCCACTATAAACACACACACCACACGTTATAGTCTCAGAGATGAATATCCAAAAATAATCACAAGTCATTTTATTCCACAATTATATGCCAATACACCTTAAACAGGTTTCCGAATAAATTTACATTTCTTTGCCATTATTACAATTCATAAATATACATAATCTGATACATCAAAAGTTGAAAGCCTAGCCTATTGGTAGTTCCTACCTCAGCTATGGCAGCATCAGTGCTTCTAGAAAACTGCGGAACGTCTCCTAACCTCTTGCGAATCGGGAGCTTGATCCGGTTCATCTTGTCTATCTGTTGTTGTGTGATGAAAGAAGAAAGCAAGGGTGAGCAGCAAGCCCACCAAAATAATATGTATAATGATTAATAGTATATGAGCCTTCTCATAGTACTCATGAAAGTCTTGGTCAAAAGAAATGAACCAAGTTGATATCTTAATGCGATGAAGTCGCAAAATATTCAGTATATATACATATATACTTTTCAAAATCTTGGAAGTCCTCTTCCATACATAATATACACAGAGTTCCAGTTTATAACTGTATAAAAATATTGTTGCAAGGTGATCTCATATATCTAACCTTGTCTCAACGTTTTTTTCTGAAAATCTTTGTCATGCATAAGATAATCATTTACTAGATATAAGTTTAAAAGATGAAGTTACAAGATACTCCAATTTACTTATATCTTTTCTAAATACTACTTGAACTACCACCGTTCAAGTTATAATTAGTTTCAAAAGTTCATCACGTAGATGAGACTACAAGACCAGATTTGAATAGATTAAATCTTTAAAATATCATCAAAATAAAATGAAGTTACGAGATACTTCATTTGATGCAAACATCATTTTGAAAACTTGACCCTGCCAACACTCAATAATCGCCCAGCCGTAGCCTTTCTATCGAAGTGCTCTGGGTAGTGTTGCAGAAATATCCAATTGGATGATGAACTCATTACGGGAGTTTGCCGCGCCAGGAAGACCACTTACGATGATCAGTCGTAGTAGTACAACCCCACCATTTTCTACATGTAGAGGAGAACCTGTCGGATTTACTTGTCAATCGAACACTGAACTCCTAAGGAATGGACCGCCTTAGCGGAACTTCCAGGCCATTTGGGCCAATATAATAAGGCTGGGCCGGCGCCACTCGACCACTTACGCCACTCCTAGTTCAGATGAAATCCATGACTCTGAAACGTAAAGCTCGTTCCCCCTTTCCCCAAGTAGAAACTTGTTGATACGGCTCCACCAAGAAGCCGTATCTAGTTGGAAAGGAGAACTCACCGATATTTCCCAGGCGATGCCTGTTAATGGATTAACTTGTTCCAAGAATTTTACTTCCCGAGTGTTGGGTAAGTAATCGATTCATTTAACAAAACAGCAACCTTGTTGCGAATATAAAACACACCACAGAGCCGGATCCCTCAGGTTTTGAGCGAGTATTTAAATCCCCTTCGAAAAGAGGATCTTAAATATAAAAAAATGAGTTTTGGGATCCGCTCTAACTTTTAAAAATCATTTTGAAGACTCGCAAAACATTTTTAAGAATGTTTGGAGTGATGCTGATTTAACAAAATAAATCAGTCCCAATATATTAGAAAATATCTGAATATTATTGTTTAAATAATATTCCCATAAAGAATAATCTTTATAAAAATAATTGAAGTAGAAGTTTTAAAACTTATACTTGAAATGAATATTAAATAACCAAAGATATACCTATACGAAAGTACTATCTTTATTTGAATAATCAAAAGTGAGTTTGATTATCGACACCTTATTCTTTAATAAAATAAAGAATATATCTCAGCAAATAATCGGAGTCATAGATCCTCAAATGAATATTCAAATAATATTCAATAAATAAAATAAGTTGAGTCATAAGCCCTCGAATGAATATTCGAAATAATATTCAATAAATAAATAAGCTGAGTCATAAGCCCTCGAATGAATATTATAAATAATATTCATAAAAAAAATAAAGGAGTCATACATCCTCAAATGAATATCCAAGTAATATTCAATAAATAATATAAAGGAGTCATAAGTCCTCGAATGAATATTCAAGATAATATTCATTAAATAAAATAAAGTTATCGAATAAACCTAGTTCGATTAATAGTTTTGAAAACTATAACCATATATTTATATAAATATATATGTATATATATACATATATACAAAATCTACTCGGGATCCTCGACTCCCGGTTTAGAAAATATTTCTACCTTTTGGGTCCCTATACTAAGGGTATATGCAAGTTACCGCTATCCTCTAGCATAGGTATTATCAACTGAATCAACAATTATATATGGAAAGAATATGAAACAGACATGCATATATATACCATAGCAGCATGCTTCAATATATTGCAACATTTGCTAATATAAACATCATGCATCTATCGCAAGATAATGCATATACATATATACATCACAACAACAGTATAACGGGTAGAAAACTTGCCTGAGCGACTGGGGGTTACGAATGGCTCGGGACGAGTCTGGTAACCTATAAATAACAAGTAAGTTGGAATTAAACCAAAGTCACTTGTAAATCTATACTTTAACTAACTTAGACTCTAACGCTTGTTTTGCGCTTACTGATTCTCTTAAGTCACTCGAGTACCCTCGGCTCCACCATTTTTAATAATTTAACCTTTACGAGTTTTAAGGCGATTCCTTCGCGAGTGTCTTACCAACTGCCTAACACACTTACCATAAATGTTTCATACATTAATTAACCCTTTTTGGTCTTTAACCTATGTTTCAAAGTAAGGCGAGGGGAAAAGTTTCGTTCGCAAAACGCCGTTACTTGAAACGGTTGTTTCTCCTAAACCGTGCATCGGAATCGAACGAACTACATATCAAAACGAAGCTCGTAACATGAGCTATCTAAACATGGCAGTGGTCATAATCTAGCAGGGGGTTCTCGGGTCCTAATGTTATGCACAAAAACAGTCCAAAGAAAATCGGACGTTACGACGGCTATGTTTACGCGATTACCAATGTTTAAACTACTCCAATTAACCACCAACAAACTCATAACCATCAATACAACAAAACTTCACCTAAACCATACCACATCAGTCCATAATCTACAAGGTTTTCAACTCAAACAACCACAATCAAGACCTATGAACTATAATCAAGCTTCAATTACCAAAACACTTCCAAATCAAACCAAACTACTAATAATCACAATCCATGCTTCTCATTTCACAACACCAACCATTAAACTTACTAACAAATAAAGTAAAGGCTAGGGTTTGAAGTTTATACCTTCCTTGGGAGGTGTTAAGTTGCTAGGAAGCCTTAGGGAGCCTCCTACAAGCTTGATATTTCCAAAGAAATCAAGAACACAAAGTTAGGCTTTGAAGTTTCTAAAAGTCCGATTTAAAGAACTGTAAAAATGAGGGTCTTACCATGATTATTTGGACGAGACTTGTGAACAAGAGTTGTAGGCCATCTCAATACCTTTCCAATGAGCTATAGAACACAATATTTGAGTGAGAAATGAAGGAGATACAGCAGTTTTAGTGTTCTGGTTCTGTTTTGGCCGAGAGCATGAAGAACAATGCCTTGGTTTCTTTTTGATTTTGATGAAAAATGATTTGCTTGGCTTGGTTGGTTTGATTTTTGTGTTTGTTTTAGTAAATTACCTAGTTGCCCTTGATTTTGTGTGGTTAAAAAGCCACCACATCTCCTTCCTTCCCATGTCATGCTTGTGTCATCCTCATGATGTCATCCTCCCCTCCTTGTCCTCTTCTCATTGGTTGGTGACATCATCCTCTCTAATCCCTTTGATTAACTTCCTAATTGTTTGCCTAATGACCGCTGATCTGTTATACGGTTCGCTTAACTTTCGTTTTCGTTTATCATTTGAGGGATCATACCCGGGATCTTATTACTTAGGTTCCCTTAACCTTTCTCAATATATTATATTCCTTTTATGATCCTCTCCTATAATCCTTTAATTTAAATCCTTTTTATCCTGTTACCTTTTTCTCAAATCTTTCCGTATCAAGTGTATTTCCGGGAAAAATCAAAGTGTTCGGATTTGGATTCTGACGATCTTTACATACACTTATATCCCATATAAAGTACTAATAAAATCTCATAATATCCATATCAGAACCCCTACATAGTGTGGCATGAAAAGTTTTCTCATTCAGCAAAAACACTATTCATAAGGGTTTCAAAAATTTCCCAAAAATTGGGGTTATTACACCTAAGCTACTTCTTTAATGATGACATTCCCAAGATTGATATTGCCATATCCCAATGTTTTTCCAATGTTGCCATCTCCATAAGAAATACTTGGGCCAGCTTTTTTCCACAAAGTCTGATAGCAGGGCTTTATTTCCAGTCATATGTCCTGAACATCCACTGTCCAGAACTAGGATATTTTTCCTGTTGCCCTGCAATCACAAAGACCACTAATGATTAGTTTTAAGGACCCAGACTTGCTTGGATCCTTTGGCCTTATCAAGTTTGTTAACATTTGCAGTGGATTTAGCATCAGAGTTTATGTTAACATTTTTCTTATCAGAACTTACACTATCAGACTTTGAATCAGAATTTACACTAGAAGGAACAATGGAAACTTTCTTCAAAGAAGGTTTTAATTGATAATAATTATAGTACAAACTATGATATTCCTTACAAGTATAAATGGAATGCCATAAACTACCACAATGAAAACAAGGATTCTGTGATTTATATCTAACAGACTGACTCTTAACTCCTGATTTTGAAGGTAAGGAGTTAATGTTCTTATTCTTCCTGCAAAAAGAAGCCAGATGGTTAGAACTTCCACAGTTATGACATGTTTTCCTAGGAGCATCAGGAACAGGTTTATAATCATTTCTTTTATTCACACCTTCCTTTCCATTCCTATTTTTCCTAGGTGATTTTACCTTGTTTACATTCTTTACATCTTTCAGCTTATGCTTAAGCTGCTTCTTAGTCATTAAGCCTATGTTTACTTCAGCTGTCTTTTCCTGTCTTAGTTTGTCAGAAGTTAATCCCTCTCTAACTTCTAATTTATCATTATCAGACTTTACAGTTACAAACTTAACAGGTTTTAACTTTGGCTTTTGCTTAACCATAGGCTTAATTTCTACAGTTCCTTTATCATTCTTATCCTCTCCATAACATAAGCCCTCTTTCCAATTTTCACTACTTAGCAAATTTTGAGTTGTTCTGCCAGAGTTAGTCCAAGTCCTGATTATCTCTCTTTCCTTTTCTAACTCAGTTTTTAGAGATTCATTCATTTTTAGCACTTCATCCCTAACATAAAAAGCATCATCTCTATCCTTCTGAGTTTGATGGAACATAACTAACTCTTTTTCTAAGAAATCATTTCTTTTCTTAGAAGCAAGATTTTCAGAAGTTAATCTTTCACATGTTAAAGTTTGATCTCTATAACTAACAAACATGGTTTTAAGATATCTTCTCAACTCATTAATATCATCAGTATGAAAAGCATAAGTAGTCTAATGTACCTTTGTTTCAGCGATTTCAGAACTGCTCTCAGCACTTTCTTTATCAGCATTTGCCATCAACGCATAGTTCTCCTCACTTTCAGAGTCTGAGGTGTCTGTCCAGCTTTTCTGCTTTGTGACAAGAGCCTTGCCTTTGTCACCCTTTACCTTCTTGCAATCAGGAGATATGTGGTTGTTCTCACCACAGTTATAGCATTTGACATTGGTATAATCTCCTCTATCAGACTTTCCTCCTCTGCCTTCAGATCTTCTGAAATTCTTCTTATCAGAACTTATGCCTTTCCTGGAAAACTTCTTTCCCTTCTTGAACTTCCTGTATGCAATTTTGTGATCCCTTTCACCATAAGAGCACACAGCTTCATCATCTCCTCATCAGCATCAGTCTCAGGCAAGCTTTCAAAATCTGAGTCATCATCACTTTCAGAACTTGATGACTCAGTATCAGACTTTGTGAACAGAGCTTTACCCTTGTCTTTCCTTGAGGTAGCTGCCTTGGGGGATTCTTCTTCAGCCTTAAGAGCAACTGTCCTTGACTTTCCTCCTTTCCTCACTTGTTAGGTCACACACACTGTAGAGGGGGTGAATACAGTGTAAAATACAATCAAATCAAACTTTAATATCTTAAGTAACAGAAAGCAAACTTTATTGAACAATAAACTCTGTTACAGTATGGAACTGTTACCTCTCAGTGATAAACAAATATCACGAGAGCTGCTAGGGTTACAATGAATAATCTACTCGAATATGATAACACTTATAGTGTAAACCCTATGTCTGTGTTTATATATTACACAGTTATAAGATAATCGCTAATTGATATGGAATATAATTCTGCTTCCTAAAATATATCAATCAGATATCTTTTCTTCCAAGTATTCCATTCTTCACGGAACTCCTTCTTCATGCATATCTCTTCTTATGTTTATCTCGATCTTCTTTCCTTTAATCAGCTACTGTCCTTATCTGATCGTCCTTCAGCACTTAACTTCTGATATCCAACTTCTGATGATTATCTCCTGATAATATAAGTACTGATATCCTTAAGTCCTGACTTCCAGTATAAGTACTGATTCCCAGTTAAGTACTGATTTGTCCTGTTAAGTAAGATCTGAAAACTAAACATAAATCATATTAGCCATGACATTATCAAATATATCTAACATTGCTGATCTACGCTCTTCCTGTTTTTAAGAGAGAAAAATATATATTATTTAAGAGCTAGAAGAAATTCTATAACTTATGAGAAGGCTTACAATTTTAAAGGTTTTTAATATAAAAATAAGACATTAACCTCGATACATAAAGACTCTAACAGATGCCAGAATCACAATTTTGGGTTCAATTTCAGTAACTTGTACAATGATTCAAAATTTGTTGGCAAAGAACCGCTAAAACACACTTGGATGGCCCTCCTAAAATGAATATAATAAAACGTCAAACAATTATGGATGTTCAATAGTGTTAACGCGTAAAATATGAAAATTAGAGGATGGCGTAGTATTTTTATAATTGTCAAAATTTTTATTGAAGAGTCTTACACGCCATCTGAAATTCTGAAGCGTAACACTTCCTTTTCACCAAATCTTGTCATAATAGATTGTACTGGTTGTAGGAGTTCAACAATTCCAATAACATCTACAACAATAAACTTAAAGTTAAAAACAACAAACTGTAAGAGATTTGATCTAAAATTTAATACGTAATACCAGTGGAATAAATAGGAAGCTCATCGAGAGCAGAATAATGAAGGGAATAATATAGGAGCGTCACAAGAACCAAATCAAATTTATGGCGCGGTATACTCAAAATTTCCTCAGGTTCCAACACCACCACAGTGATGGGAAGAAACATGATATAATTTGTAGAATGTACAGGCCTCAAAAACCCAGCAGCTGGAAGAACCTAAACATTTCTGATACGTAACAATGTGCCAGGTTTACTGATAAAGGCAAAGAAATTCCAAAGAGCTGGTGGAACAATTACAAGTATGTGATTATTTTGCAAAAAAGAAAATTTTAGGATAGAGGCTGGAAACCACAATCATAGATGCGGTATAAGTCATATAGTTATTCAATCAAACCTCATAGTCCAATTGAATAAGATTGTGCCTGACTAAACACCTTGTCGATAAGTTGATACCCACATTCTTGTCACACGAACCTTCATAGTCCAAGCAGTATGATTACCATCCAGATTGGATAAATGATGATGGTCCTGCATATCTGAGTAACGAAAAAGTTAATAGATGTTATCAAAAAAGGAGTATGTTAAATGTTCATATCAACAAAGAGGTAATGAATTGTAATTATACTTGGATGTTCTGCCATATGAACTCTGAAATTAGTTTGTGAGTTGGATATATAGCAAAAAAAATCCGAATGTGTGGAGCGTTTAAGACAATCGGCTGTATTTTTAATAAAGATATACACTATCTTTATATTTAAGGTGATAGGCTGATAATTAGTCCATGAAAATCTCAATCAATAGATATCTATTAGAGTTATATAATGATCCTTAACAGCTTACACTAATATTAGCATGGAAAAAAAGATTGTGTTAAAATAGAAGATCAATTAGTAACATAAACGTGATATTAAACAAATATTTAAATATGAGTTAATTATCTGATAGTTATTGTTGTTATCCCATAATCTTCTCTGATTATCATAATGTCTCCTTATTAATATAAAACATATCACATCTAATTTATTGAGAATTTGATATGCATGAAAAACTATTCGAGAATCTGCCTTTTACTTCGCATATGAGCATCAATAACCAATATGACCTGATGTAATTCTAATTTATTAACAAATAATTTCTCAAACTACCAATTATAATAAAATGATGAGTAACTTAGTCAGGATTGTAAATGTGCAATACAAATAACTAATCTGATACATTCTCATCATTTATGCTCGGTAGGTTGTAAAATGCTTCTTCATAGACTATATTTGATGTAATATTTGTGGTGGTACCATCATCACTGTCGATGAGAATGTGGAGACCTTCTGGTCTTGTAACTCTTGAGATGGCAACGTAGACATGGCCATGAGAAAACACTGCTCTGGGAAGGTATAGACCAACCATGTCAAGTGATTGGCCCTGGCTCTTATTAATTGTCATTCCATAACAAATCTGGAGTGGGAACTGAATTCTTTTAAACTCAAAAGGCCAGCTGGTATCTGTTGGAATCATCTCTATCCTCGGATCAAATGTTTTGAGCCAACATGGGATCCGCATAATATTTCACACTCAATACTATTATTCTTGCAGGATATCACAATCATTCGTGTGCCGTTACACAATCCCATAATTTGGTTTAAATTTCTCATAAGCATGACAAGGACGCCAATCTTGATGTTTAACTCGTGCTTAGGAATGCAAGGCATATTTAATGAGTTCAGGTACTCTACTTGAAATGCTGATCTGAATTCATTATCTTTATCACCAGCATCGTCAATTGAATCCTAACTAAGATATGTGTGTAGAGTTCCAGGATTTTTCTCAAGAATGCTGTTATTGATGTCGTCCACCACAACATTAGTTGGTGTTAGGATAACTCTTGATCTTAGATAAGAATGTGAAGACATGTTTCTTAGAAAATCCGGGTAAGTAATTTCAAAAGACTTTCTATAGGATTTTGCATGGTATGAACAACATATTGATCTGGAATCTTTATTAGCATTTCACCAGTGTCTGCATCAGGACTAAAGTTCTCAACTTTACCATCGCCACCTAAAAGCTGCCATTTACTGAATTCCGCTATAACCTTATTCTCCACATCTGTATTTCCTGCATGAAGACACATATTTTGCTTAAGTAAAAATACTTGGCAAAATTCCCAAATCTTTGATTTATTGAGGGTGGAACCTACTACTTCAGCTCTGGATGCCTTTGGAATCACGGGTAAAATCTGCCTATAATCTCCGCCAAAAACTACTGTGATACCACCAAATGGATTCTTTGCTCTCCTTTTGTCAATAGCAGACATTATATCCCTCAAAGAACGGTCAACAGATTTAAAGGCATGACGATGTTGCATTGGCGCTTCATCTCAAATGATCAAATCAGTTTGTTGGATTAATTCTGCAATATCGGTTCCATGTTTGATTCCGGCTGTACTGTCATGACCAAGTTTCAAAGGAATATGGAATCTTGAATGTGTAGTTCTACCACCAGGCAACCATACGGTTGTTATTCCACATGAGGCAACATGAAGCACAATATTTCCTTCTGAACGATGGCGATAACATAATGTCTGCCACAGAAATGTCTTGCTGCATCCTCCACTTCCATATACATAGAAAACACCACTACCTTATTATAAACATTTTGTATGATAGAATCGTAAACGTTCTTCTGTTCAGGGTTGAGCATTCCATGATTCTTTTCATGCAAAATTTCCAGTTCTTCTTTATCATATGAAGTTTCTTCTTGGAGTAGTCTGTTAACAGCATTGCTAAAATAAACTTCACTTGGAAATGGCATTGTCGCGTAGTCCTTCAAACTCTTCCCGATGTCATTAAATAATTTTTCAATTTCTGCGGGCAAAAATATACATGAAGTGTTATGTTAGTTTAAAAGTATACTACATATAATATCTAAAACAGAATTATGTTAATTATTCAGGTAGTATGATAATGAGATATAAACCTGCAAGTGCATAATTCTTCAAATCTTCGTCTGATAGGTATAGATGAGGATCATTAAGCATATGTCGCCTGATGATGAGAATATCGTTTGACATACATTGCCAATTAACTTCCCAAAGTCTAAGTGGATCTGAAATAGGAATATATGCCAAAATATTGACAAACATTGCACGTAACTGTAGAGGCAATGATGTATGAGAGTTCTCGACAATTGCTTCATGCCATTGGTTATCATTTTGTAGAAGACTAAGGGCCGCACATGCTTCCTTGAATGTTTCGTGGATATGTCCATTAACAGTTTTAAGATCTTCAAAAGACCTGGAACCTTTCTTCCTTGATGAATGCACTTCAGAGAGTCTCCCAATAACCTCTCCTCTTTTCCTTTCTTTCCAAATACCAGGTCGAGGATGCCAAGTAAATTTATTTGGAAATTCAGAATAACTATAATTCCTCGCATTTGGGAAAGTCTGATTTGCATCAAACCATGCTTCTAACTTGGTTTTTTTTGATATTGCCTTGTCGCAAACATCCTCCAAGACATCTCCAGCCTTAAACGAAACATGCTTCTCACCTGGTAAATATATTAGTAACCTCTCTACCGATGGCCAACGAGAATGAATGTCAAAAGCAAATATCGTTCAAGATGCTTCTGACGCGCAAACATATCTCCCATCCAAATAATGTTTTACCTCATCAATCGGGCCTTTTGGTGCTTTTTGGGATTATTGCAGAAGTACATGTACGTGTTTTCCTCAAACACATTGTTGCCGTGTCAGGACCCTTTAGACAGTATTTGAAAAGGTACTTTAATGATCTTGAATTATTGCAAATCTCCAGATTCATGTGACATTGAAAATGCACCAAAAGATCGCGATTGAATGGGACAACAAAGTGATTATCAAGATTGACCCCCTTTTTGTTAATGGTAATTCCAGTCCTTCTTCTTTTATATATGGGGAATCCACACTCATAAAAAAATGTATGAGAATTATACATGTAACAAAACATATTTAAAATTGTAAAAAATCGGGTAATAAAACTGGAGGTATTAACAAGTAAAGTATTTATAATTTAAGGATCTTAATGAAAATACCGCTTAGGAAAATGCTTTATACAGTTGCCTTTGACCATGCATGGGGATTTAGTATAATCAGAACCACATGGTCCGTGGATCATATAATTGCTCACAGCATTATATCCAACTGGATCAATTTCTGGATCAGGAATTTCAGCTGATACCATTTTATCAATTTGCTCAATTGTTTTAGGTCTATCGTCGGGGTGCAACCAAATTAATATATGAGTGTGAGGCAATCCATGCTTCTGGAATTTAATTACATGCATCACTATGGATATATTGTAGAAAAACGGTTAGTACCAGGAAAAATATATACTAAAAGTGCATTTTGATAGAACAATTTAGGAATAATTGTGTGAGTATAAAAAAACTTAGCGAAAATTATACCTCCTACACATCTGCCAAAACAATTTTTCTTTTTAATCATATCTATAAGTTGATCAACCTTCATTTTAAAGTCTCTGGCTACAACATCAGGTGCATCAGCAACATCAACACCAGGCATATGTTTTAACATGTGCTGAATTTCGGGCCATTTTGTATTAGTGGTCATAGTAAGGAATAATGAAGGATGTCCTAAAGTTCGACATATTTCTAATGAGTCTTTAAAATACTGAGTCATATAACGCTTACTTCCGGTAAATGAAGCGGGAAGAATGATTGCTTTACCAATATTGGATGGATTTCTATCTCCCTTTTGCATTGCATCTCTGATATTATGGTAGAGATCATATCTTATAGTAGTTTGATGGTCTCTAATCCAGTCCAATCTGTACTGCTCAATTGCGGTGAAAGCCTTCATCCATAACATATTGTTGCCATAAACGACCTCCGAGATATGGTGTCAAACCTGTTACAGTAAAAGGTATAAATGAATCGAATATAAACTAATTATCACAAAGTTGAACATCTGAATGAGAAATTATACTTCTGTTAAATAGAAACTTTGTACCTTCGGAAAGACGTATCATTAGTTTATAATTATAAAACTCTCTCATTGTAATATACTCTCTAGCACCTTTTTCATCAGGATCTTCAGATTCGGTAACTTCTACGTCTCTCTTAGAATGCTTCACAAGTCTATTTGATGGGATCTCACGGTAATATCCAATATCTCCGTGAGGGAAAAGTAATGGATATTGAAGTTGCATGAAACGTGGATCAGTCTCAAAATCCTCTGTCATCCGTCAACTCTAGAATCAATGATAGTATCTCGACAGCCTTTTGCATAAGGAGAAGTAACAATCAATCCTGCTACCTCATTTGGTGGAGCAATGTGATTTGGTCGGCCACTTGCCTGAACTCGATGAAATCAGAACCAACTTAAACTCATCTACTGCATTTTGCCTAACCCTTTCGCGAGCCATACGAAAACCTTTAACAACCTGTTATGCTCATCCAACATATGCAACAAAGATTGTACAATTTCTTCATTAACAGTATCCCTGCCCACCATTAACTGCATTGATCCTGTTGTTGATTTCGTCCTCTGTGTCATAGATATAAAGCTGACAAAACTTTGGAGTGTTATCGTCAGTTGGGACCAGACTTCCTATTTTTGGTAATTAACACCTTGGACCTTGAAGCAATATGGCGCACCACCTCTGTTTATTGAATGGTCAATCTTTCCTCCAGTAGAACTCATGGCAACCATGCAGTTGTAAATCTTATGTTTTGTTTGAAATGCTTAAAATCACTACGCCATAAGTGGGCTACTGTAATGCAAGTGTTACAAGCAGCGTTACATTAGCTAAATTTTTTTTGTCCTATTGTAACACCTCTCAATTAGTGTTACAGTAGGTTAAAATTAGTGTTACACAGAAATGCCGGTATTGCACGACATGTAACACCATCACCTAGTGTTACATTAGTTACTTTTTTAAATTTTCAAAATATTAAAGTAAAAATGTTATCATAAATTGGTAGTAAAATAATGTTTTGGATTATTAATGATCAAGAATGTAATATATAATATTACAAAAGTTAAAATTTTTTGTTGTACATAAATATAAAAATCACTTTTTTAGATTTAATTTAATAAAATAATAATTTAACAATTAACATAAAACTAAAAATTAAAATTACACACACATTTTTCTAAGTGAAAAATGGGCGGTTCTTTTCCCCCCTAAACAAAATGGCCCGACTTATTCTCTACTTGGACAAAACTATACAAACATTTCTCTCTCTCTCTGAAAACACACACCCTCTCTCCCGACTCGATGAATTGATAACAAATGGGGATTTGGAATTGAATAAATATTATATGGCTCTAATTAATAGGCTGGTACTTACTTGGCAATTTATATGATTTTGCAAGGTTTGTAGGGATTCCCTATGGCGATTCGAAGAAAATTACTAATTTTTAATTAATTTTACAAGTGATTGGGGTTCCAAATTGGGGTTCGAAGTGAATTGGTAAGCATTTACATCTTATTTGGTGTTTTGTTGCGTTCAATTATGGGTTTTGGTACCATTTACAGGAGGTTTTGTTTTGTAGGAGATTAGGGCTTCATAAATTTCTAAATCCACACTTACACTAAGTTCAAGCTTAATTCAAGACTAATGTTGGGAAGGTAAATATTGTTCTAATTTTGCGGCCATTATTTAGCAAATGATATACTGTGAAAAGTAGGGTTTGTTATCATAATAATTTGATATTAATTTTTATACTTTTTAATGTACTTAATCTATTATTTATAATGTTTGGAGTAGACATGTGGTCACTATTTAAAGGATTAAATAGGTGAGAAATGCGGCCGGGTTAATAATGAGGCTGCAAGCAGTATGATGCAAAAATTTTGGGACTCTGTTATGGCTTTAAGCCCCATTGATGATGATGATGAGACACGGAGGTAATAATATTTCTATTGTGATATTGACATGCTTCTAATTTCTTTACACTTTCTTACTAAGTTCTGTGGCACTGCAGTGAGAGTTCATTGAAATTGCTTTCCGAAGGAACATGAACCGAAATTGGGAGATATTCGATAAACATTCCTACAGCTTTTGTGTTTAAAATTCAAGATAGGAAGGGGCAGATGCATAGATTCAATTGTGGTATGCACTAACACTATTTTTTTCATTAGAAACTTGATGCTACTAATAAATTTGAGGTATTGTACATGTGACGGAAATGTATGTACAGTTTATAATTGAAACAAATATCTATAATAGAAATTAGTCTAGGCACATACAGTGACCTCTTTAACTGGGCATTTCAAGTGAAGTGTTAAACGTCTACACATAAGTCTTCAGGTGAGGGTATCTTTATCTGTAGCACTTGAGCATCATTTATTTATATTCAGATACAATCATTGGACATAAGAAAAACATGAGAAAGAGTCCTTTCTAAATATTATCAGGAACTTCATTCCTGGAATAAACTAACCCTATTTGTTTAACTTTTTACCAAAATAAATCCTGATATTATAATTATGTTTAAGTCGAAGAT
>NW_027418780.1:0-109466 GCF_009905375.1 Apium graveolens | reverse complement strand
ATTTATTTTGTATTTATTGGATATTTAAAAATTCAATATTAATACCCAAAAATTATAAAAAATTGGGGCCAAATATTTTTAATAGGAGTGTAATTAGACCCTTAATTTTATTTAGGGGTATTATTTTACATAGTATAAATATCTGATTTTTCAGTAATTATCTATTAATTAATTATAAAAAAAATCAGAAAATAATTCAGAAAATTCAGAAAGGGGGATTAGGGTTCTTGAAGTTCCTGGAATTAAAGCTAAGTTTGATAGTGATTCTGGCATCCAAATCAGTCGTGTGAGTACTCGTTTTGAAGCTTATGATCTGTAGTTTTGATTATGCAAATGTTTTTGTTGTCTGATTTCTTGATTTTTGATTCGTATTTTCGGTTTTAATTCTTGAATTCGGGTTTTGATTTCTAGTTATTGTTTGATGTTATGGTTGTTAGAAACGTTTAGATCGTCATTTTTCCTGTCGATTGGTACCGGGTTTGCTGAGTTTCGTGTTGAGTTCGTGGTCGCCGGAAAACGCCGTCAACGGCGGCTGTGTTTCGGTTTCTGGGTTGGTGGTCGACGAGGACGAAGGAGAAAGGTGGGGGGACGTCGTCTATGTTGCTGTGCCTCAGAAACGCAGAAGAATCGAACTGAAATCACTCGATTTGACTGTGTTTTGGTTCGCCGGAGTTTTCGCCGCCGGTGCCGAGTTCAGGCAGCCGGCCGGTGTTCATGTTCAACCCGGCGTCGACCCGGTTTCCAACCCGGTTTCGACCCGGGTTTGATCCTAAAAGTCCAACCCCTGTTCCTGTTTTTGTGTTTCTGATTAAATTAATAATTTATTTATATTTTAGTAATTAAAAATCAGTTTTAATAATTCTAATAATTAATTAAAAATTAGTTTTAAATTCTGAAAAATAGTATTATTAATTTCTAAATTATTTTATTAATTTACAAATTCTAATTTAATTATTTAATTATTTAATTATTTATCTAATTATTTATTAGTTATCTAATTAATTAATAATTGGGTAATTAATTAATTAATAATTAGGTAATTAATTAATAAATAAGAATTAGAAATAATTAAGTGATATGATTAATAATCTAATAATTAGTTAATAATGCGAATAGTAATTCGATAATTAGAATTATTATTCGACCGATAATTGTTCGAAGAATATCGTAATAATTATTCGTATCTAATAATTAAATATAGATAATCAAGTGATTAATTAATCGTATAGGTATAGTAATAATAGCGATTCGATAGTTATTCGAGAATTGCGAGTAGCTCGTAGTTATACGAATGATTAATCGTTAAGTGATTTATAATTCGAGTAATTTGTAGTTATTCGATAAATAGCGTATCGGTTAATTAAGTTGATTGATTATTTGTAAATAATCGATCTAATCGAATAAATATCGATAAGTTATAAATATTATAATAAATTGTGATTAATCCTGATAATTAGAGATTTATTATTTTAGATTATTAAATAAGCAATTATTAATTATTTATTAGTTATTTATTTATTCAATATTTAAAAAGTGATTAATTATTTCGATAATTAATCACATAATTTTCAATAAATCGTAACTTCTTCATTTTAACTCCAAAAATTATAAAAAATTATTTTTGACTTTGATTTTTCTTAAATAATTATTAAAAATTATTTTAGGATTTAAAAGGTTGTAATAATTATTATATTGAATAATAAATTAATCATCCGTATTTAATTCATAACAATTCAACCGTTAGTCCGATTTGAGTGAAACGAAGACCTCTAGACTCAGAAAAATGAGACGAATCCAATAAAAATGGTTGTAAGTTATAATTTCTTCTGAAAAAGAGTGGTTTGGTGATAATTGATAGTTCGTAGGTCCTAGTAGGGATATAATTGAGCCGAATAAATCCCGAAAAATTATAATAAAATCAGATACGACTAGTAATGCAGGTATAAGCCCAGAATTGATTCTAAAAATAATTATAAATCTAGAAATTAATTATGTGCTTTACGTGCTACGTGCTTTATGTGATTATGTGAATAGATGTGTGTATAAATGTATGTATAATAATATACAATATGCGAGGCAGATAGAAACGCATGGGTAGACTGATAAGGTTGCGTGATATCAATTCAAGTACACGTATGTAGTAAATTATCTAAACACCTATCTTCCCTGATTTGTTCAGTGTTAGCAAGGCAGAGCAAGCTAGGGTCAGAAGGCAGTGAGTTAACCAGGTTAAGACGCCAAGGCAGTTTTTCCCCAATTTCTAAATTCAGAATAATGAGTTATATTTCTTTTTCTATCCATATCCATCTCTTTGATAATCATTGTTATATACACTGTCATCCATGTATGATTACTTGTTCCAGTTTCATTTCAATTCTTAGTTTACACCAATTTATTGAATTCCCTGTTCATATTTCAATTCTTTTACCCTACATATATTCGGGTATATCTTGGTGTTGGGATATATCAATAGCATACCGATTGTTCGGATGCTCAGCCTTGGACTGGATGGTTACTATAAAGGCTGGGTTTTTCCCAGACCATTAATTAATAGGCCATAGTTGCCTGAGTACTCCTTATGTTGGTTGGGTCTATGCAGTTGGGTATAGATCCGCACTATATTCTGACTGATCAGCAGATTATAGTGCATATGTTGGTTCTTGTTTCCAGTCTTGTTCATTTGGCACTCGCCATCATTGGCAAATTATTATCATATACAGATACATATGGTTGTTCAAACCAGCAGCTTATTGGTTCATTTATTTCTCTCTCTTTATAATATATATATATATATATATTGTTGCAGGCTTGTTGAGCAATTTTGGCTCATTTCTTTTATTGTCACTCCTATTGTTTTACAGTTAAGGTAGAGAATGAAACCCATCAGGACCCGCATAGTCAAGAAGCGAGTCAAGCAGCGGGACCCTCTTATACCAAGAGTGTTCCTTCCTATTCTCGAAGAGAGTTTTGAATTGCCAGACCAGGTGTAGCAGGATAAGTAGTAATGTTGGGTTGAATAAAAGTCTTGAGTAGTTTGAATAAAAGATTGCGTAGTGAAACTGTAGATAGAATAAAGTTTTGTAATAAGAGAGTTCTTGAGACAGGTTTTATTTAGTTGGGTTTGTAATAAAGTGTAGTGCATGATTCTTGTTTCCAAACTCAAACCTTAAAAGATCCTGAGTAGTGATAGTTCGGGGTAATTATTATATTTATATTCCGCTTGTGCAGGTATAGTTGGTAATTGTTGTTAATAATGCCCCAAATCTATACCCCGGATTTGGAGGGTGTTATAGTTGGCATTAGAGCTTAGGTTGACCTTTGAAAACAAGAACTGTTAGGGCTAAGATAAGATAGGAAAATGAGATAGGATGAGATTAAGAGTGTTAGGATTGTTTGTCTATGTGATTAGAAGTTATGAGTTTAGGATTGTGATTTGATTGTTTTTGTGTTATTATTTTATGTATATTAGATGGCTTCTTTATCATCATCTACGGAGAGGACCGAGACAGATCCAGTGGATGCACAGGTAGTAGCCCCCAGTGTCAGAGCAGATCTTACCTCCATTGCCACCTGAGCCAACACCAGAGATACCACTTTCCTCCAGAGGTACCAGGTTTTGCAGATTATTTCCATATTTTGAGCCAGAGATACCAGATTATTCCACCATTAGAGTTCCCGAGGTTCGATATTCCTGATATGGTTGATCTTCCGCAGTGGGAGGATTTAGAGCCTCAGATTCCTATGCCACCAGTCGAGATTCCAGAGATGCCACCGATGGAGCCAGAGGCAGAGCCGCCAGTGTATGCGCCTATGGAGCAGCCTGTCTTATTTCCTGCCCCATTAGCCATTTATGCACCTGTTCAGGAGTTTATCAGTTTCCTCAGCCGGAGTTTATAGATGAGATCGTGGTAGATGGACCATTACCTTCTCGAGGTTCCAGCACTGATCTTCATGAGCATCATACCGTGACTTACCAGCGCTTTCAGGCAGAGAGGGAGGAGAGGATTAGATGGCAGAACCAGTGTAGGGAGATCCTTGGGTTGTATGAGACACATACGGATGGTCCTGTCAGAGCATTACGACCGGATTATATACTGAGAGAGAGACTACATCATATTCACCGGGTTAGTTCGCAGCAGCTTACTGATTTGAGACAGCAGGATCTTAGTGCGGAGACAGCATATCGCAGAGCATTGGGACTTACCGAGGCAGTGCTAGAGGCAGTGCAGGAGGAGTTGAGCCATGTACCACCAGGATTTTGAGATTAGCAGATCGATGAGTGCTGTATTATGTATATTTTGTAGATAGAGGCAGTATAGTATTGTATGAGTGTAGCTACTGACTCTGACTGATAGTAGTAGCAGTACGACTGTTATATCATAGGGTTTTGTATCAAGCATTGACACCTGTAGCTGGTGTTCTACCTATATATATATATGAGATAATCTTTTGCACGTTTTCTTTATTTTATTCCCAATCATTTAAGCATTTACATTTATTTCAGTACCATTGAATATTTACAAATGTAGTTTTATTTACGATCATGTTGAAAAAAAAATTAATTAAATTTAAAACATATCATACTGTTTTATCTATTCAGTTATTTAATAAGTTATTTTATTTCTCGAATCGACTGTTTTAATATATGTTTAATATACTGTTATTAAATAAGATCCATTATTTATTTACCAGAAAAATGGCACCTAAGAAAAAAGCGCAGCCCGACTCATCGAATGGAAACACCGATGGCCAAAACAATAATAAACAGATGGATCAGATGTTTAATCTCATGCAACAGCAGATGTTGATGATGCAACAACAAATGCAGCAGCAGCAACAGCAGTTCCAGCAACAGATGTTACAGCAAGCCGCTCATCCAGGACATCAAATACCACCAGTAGCACTTACGACTACTTTCAAGCAATTTCAGTCGGTGAAGCCACCGGAATTTATGGGTTCCACAGATCCCACAAAAGCGAGAGCTTGGCTGAAAGAGATGGAAAAGGCTTTTTCGTTGGTAAAGGTTGAGGAAGAGCAGAAGACAGATTTCGCTAGCTATTTTCTAAAAGGCGAAGCTAATTACTGGTGGAAATCAAAGAAAGCTTTGGAAGAAGGTGTGGTGACCTGGAACAGATTCACTAATCTTTTCTTGGAGAAATATTTTCCTCGTTTATGAAGAACCAGATGGAGATCAAGTTCCTGGAGCTGAAACAAGACAACTTATCGGTTGCAGATTATGAAACCAAGTTTACTGAATTGGCAAGGTTTGTTCCAGAGCAGGTGGATACGGACGAGAAGCGGGCCAAGAGATTTCAGCAAGGACTGAAACCATGGATTCGTAGCAGGGTAGTTGTGTTTGAATTGACAACTTATATGGCTGTTGTTCAGAAGGCTATGATTATTGAAGGAGAAAGCGAAGCAGCTCAGAAAGAGAAAGGACCAGGGAATTTTCAGAATCGTTTCAACAAAAGGCCGGGATTTCAAGCTCGGGGAAAAGTAAATTTCAAAAGGCCAGAGCAGAACAATCAGAGGATGGGAAATCGACTTCCAGCCCCAATTCAGCAGAGACTTATCCGACCGCTTATACCTGATTGCAGAACGTGTGGTAGAAAGCATACAGGAGTTTGCAACAAGCTAAATGTTACGTGTTTCAAGTGCAAGCAAAGGGGACACTATTCTGGAGAATGTCCAATGGGAAAGGCAGAAGTTACTTGTTTCCAATGTGGGAGAAAAGGACATATCGCCAAAGACTGCAGAGGAATTGCAATGGCTGCCAGTATTGCAAGAATTTTAGCATTACCTCCACCTCCACTACCACAGCAAAATCAGCCCAGAGCAAGGACTTTCAACATGTCAATGAAGGAAGCGGTACAGAGTCCGAATGTGGTTGCAGGTACACTCCCTGTAAATTCCGTAAATGCTTTGGTATTGATTGATTCAGGAGCTACTAGATCTTTTATTTCTGAAGCTTTTATCTCTAAGATAGATTATGAGATTCAGTGGTTGGATGAAGTGTTAGTCATAAAATTAGCGAATAATGATCAAGTTGCAGTAGATTGAGTATGTCCGAGCTGTGATATTGAGATAGGGAGATGTCATTTTTCAGTTGATTTGATACCTTTTAGGTTAGGGGAGTTTGATATTATTTTAGGAATGGATTGGCTGTCTAGTAATAATGCTCAAATTGACTGTGCGAATAAGAGAGTGAAATTGCAAACTGAAGAAAATGAAACGGTAATATTTAAAGGTGAGAAACAAAAGCAGAAATTCCTATCAATAATGCAGACGAGAAGATTGCTACGTCAAGGATGTCAAGCTTATTTAGCCTATGTACGGGATGTTGATAAGGGAGATTTGAAGATTGAAGATATTCCTGTAGTTTGTGAATTTCTTGATGTTTTTCCGGACGAATTACCAGGACTTCCACCAGATCGAGAAATCGAGTTCACTATTGACTTGACGCCAGGGACTGAACCAATTTCGAAAACTCCATATCGAATGGCACCTGTTGAAATGAGGGAATTAGCAAAGCAGTTGCAAGAACTTCTTGACAAAGGAATTATAAGGCCAAGTGTATCCCCATGGGGTGCGCCAGTATTGTTCGTGAAAAAGAAGGATGGTAGTATGCGACTGTGTATTGATTATCGTGAGCTGAACAAGTTAACTATCAAGAATAAATATCCTTTACCTCGCATTGATGATTTATTTGATCAACTAAAAGGAGCAGCATGGTTTTCGAAAATCGACTTACGATCAGGCTATCATCAGTTAAAGATCAAGGCCGAAGATATTCCAAAGACAGCGTTTAGAACAAGGTACGGACACTATGAATTTCTTGTAATGGCTTTTGGATTGACGAATGCACCTGCAGCGTTTATGGATTTGATGAATCGAATATTCAAGAAGTATTTGGATAAGTTTATCATTATATTTATTGATGACATCTTGATCTATTCAAAGACGGAAGAAGAGCATGCAGCGCATTTAAGAACGACATTGGAGATATTACGGAAGGAGCAGCTTTATGCAAAATTTTCCAAATGCGAATTTTGGTTGAAAGAAGTGCAGTTTCTAGGGCACATCATCAGCAGAGAAGGCATTCAAGTTGATCCAACAAAGATTGAAGCTGTGTTGAATTGGGAAAGACCAAAGACGCCGACAGAGGTTCGAAGTTTCTTAGGTTTGGCAGGATATTATCGAAGATTTGTTAAAGATTTTGCGAAAATAGCAACACCGCTGACCAAGTTAACTCGACAAAGTGAAAAGTTCGAATGGAATAGTAAGTGTGAAGAAAGTTTTCAAGAATTGAAGAATCGGTTGGTGACGGCACCAGTATTAGTACTGCCAGACGAGCAAGGAAATTTTGTTATTTACAGTGACGCTTCATATCGTGGTTTAGGATGTGTGTTGATGCAACATGGTAACGTCATTGCATATGCGTCGAGACAACTTAAACCTCATGAGCAGAAATACCCTACGCATGATCTGGAATTGGCAGCAATTGTATTTGCATTGAAGCTTTGGAGACATTATCTGTACGGTGAAAAATGTGAAATCTACACGGATCATAAAAGTCTGAAGTATATCTTCACGCAAAAGGAACTAAACATGCGACAACGTCGATGGCTGGAATTGATTAAAGATTACGATGTTACAATCAGTTATCATCCAGGAAAAGCAAATGTTGTAGCAGATGCGCTAAGCAGAAAAGAAAGATTGAATCGGTTAACTTCATGCGAAGAATTGGCCAAGGAATTCGACAAATTGGAAATCGAAATTCGTATTCCCAATGAATCTGCAGAAACTATCTACGCTATGACTTTCCAACCAGAATTGCTGGAAAAGATTCGCCGTTGTCAAGAAGAAGTGATGAGTCAAGACGACAACTTAACAGGAGAAGAGATTACAACTCAGAAAGATAATGAAGGAATTTTACGCTTTGCGTCAAGAATCTGGATCCCTAACGTGGCAGAATTAAAAGAAGAAATTATGCGAGATGCGCACAATTCGAAGTATTCCATTCATCCAGGAAGCACGAAAATGTATCGCGATTTGAAGGAAAACTTTTGGTGGCCGAATATGAAGAAGGAGATAGCAGAATGGGTGAGTAAATGCTACACATGCCAGCGAGTTAAAGCAGAACACCAACGTCCGAGTGGGTTATTGCAACCATTAGACATTCCAGAATGGAAATGGGAACATCTAGCGATGGATTTTATGGTAGGACTACCGAGGACTAGGGCAAATCATGATGCGATATGGGTAATCATTGACAGACTTACGAAGTCGGCACATTTTCTACCAATTAATGAAAGATTTTCGCTCGACAAATTAGTGCACATGTATCTCAAAGAAATTGTGATGCGTCATGGAGTACCAGTATCAATTGTATCGGATCGAGATCCTCGTTTCAATTCAAGATTTTGGAGACAATTCCAAGAATGTCTAGGAACGAAGTTGAATATGAGTACAGCTTATCATCCGCAAACTGACGGCCAAAGTGAAAGGACAATTCAAACGATTGAAGACATGCTACGAGTTTGTGCGATCGATTTTGAAGGCAGTTGGGATGAACATTTACCCCTAGTGGAATTTTCTTATAATAATAGCTATCACGCCAGTATTGGAATGCCACCGTATGAAGCATTATATGGGAGGAAATGCAGATCACCCGTGCATTGGGATGAAGTTGGAGAACGCAAGATTTTGGGTCCAGAATTAATTCAGCAGACAAAAGAAAAGATTAATCTTATTCGAAAACGAATCGAGGCAGCACAAAACAGACAAAGCAGATATGCAAACCAAGCCAGGAAGGATATGGACTATCAGGAAGGAGAAGACGTATTGCTCAAAATATCGCCATGGAAAGGATTGACCAGATTTGGCAATAAAGGGAAATTGAAGCCACGATACGTTGGACCATTTGAGATTTTGAAGAAAATTGGGAAGGTTGCGTACGAGTTAGCTCTACCACCCCATATGCAGCACATTCACAACGTATTTCATGTATCTATGCTTAAGAGGTATAATCCTGATACAAGGCATGTAATAGAGTATGGACCAGTAGAACTTCAGGCATATTTGTCATATGTAGAACAGCCAATAAGAATTCTAGATAGGCAAGAGAGGGTATTAAGAAATAAGTCTGTGTCATTAGTGAGAGTTTTATGGAGAAACCCAGTGGTTGAAGAATCAACCTGGGAGCTTGAAAGTGAAATGCTAGAAAAGTATCCTCAGTTATTTGCATAATTAGATTCTGAGGACAGAATCTTGTTAAGGGGGGGAGAATGTACCGACCGAGGAATTACGCTTGTATTATATTATAATAATAATAAATTATGTGTATTATTATGTGATTAAATGTGTTAAGTCGTTGAACCCTGACTGCTATGTGTTATGTGTTGGTTGTTTTGATCCAAACGTGTTTTGGATATTTATTGAACGTTTTATCGTCAGTTATATATATTATATTAAAACCTGTACAGCTCAAAACTATGTTTTAAAAGCCCGTATTTCAAACAAAATCATTGGCCCTATTTTGCCAAAAATGCCCTATACCGTATCGCTATTCTGAACCCCTAGACGTTTTACAAATTGACCTTTTTCGCGAAAAACGACTTTTCCGGACCCCTTCGGGTACCAAAACCCCACAAAAATCACATTTTTATTTTTATATGATTATGAAATTATCATATATCATTTTTCTTTGTATTTTTGTATTTTTCACAATTTTTGGGAATTTTTAGTATTTATTTTGTATTTATTGGATATTTAAAAATTCAATATTAATACCCAAAAATTATAAAAAAATTGGGGCCAAATATTTTTAATAGGAGTGTAATTAGACCCTTAATTTTATTTAGGGGTATTATTTTACATAGTATAAATATCTGATTTTTCAGTAATTATCTATTAATTAATTATAAAAAAATCAGAAAATAATTCAGAAAATTCAGAAAGGGGGATTAGGGTTCTTGAAGTTCCTGGAATTAAAGCTAAGTTTGATAGTGATTCTGGCATCCAAATCAGTCGTGTGAGTACTCGTTTTGAAGCTTATGATCTGTAGTTTCTGATTATGCAAATGTTTTTGTTGTCTGATTTCTTGATTTTTGATTCGTATTTTCGGTTTTAATTCTTGAATTCAGGTTTTGATTTCTAGTTATTGTTTGATGTTATGGTTGTTAGAAACGTTTAGATCGTCATTTTTCCTGTCGATTGGTACCGGGTTTGCTGAGTTTCGTGTTGAGTTCGTGGTCGCCGGAAAACGCCGTCAACGGCGGCTGTGTTTCGGTTTCTGGGTTGGTGGTCGACGAGGACGAAGGAGAAAGGTGGGGGGACGTCGTCTATGTTGCTGTGCCTCAGAAACGCAGAAGAATCGAACTGAAATCACTCGATTTGACTGTGTTTTCGTTCGCCGGAGTTTTCGCCGTCGGTGCCGAGTTCAGGCAGCCGGCCGGCGTGTTCATGTTCAACCCGGCGTCGACCCGGTTTCCAACCCGGTTTCGACCCGGGTTTGATCCTAAAAATCCAACCCCTGTTCCTGTTTTTGTGTTTCTGATTAAATTAATAATTTATTTATATTTTAGTAATTAAAAATCAGTTTTAATAATTCTAATAATTAATTAAAAATTAGTTTTAAATTCTGAAAAATAGTATTATTAATTTCTAAATTATTTTATTAATTTACAAATTCTAATTTAATTATTTAATTATCTAATTATTTATCTAATTATTTATTAGTTATCTAATTAATTAATAATTGGGTAATTAATTAATAATTAGGTAATTAATTAATAAATAAGAATTAGAAATAATTAAGTGATATGATTAATAATCTAATAATTAGTTAATAATGCGAATAGTAATTCGATAATTAGAATTATTATTCGACCGATAATTGTTCGAAGAATATCGTAATAATTATTCGTATCTAATAATTAAATATAGATAATCAAGTGATTAATTAATCGTATAGGTATAGTAATAATAGCGATTCGATAGTTATTCGAGAATTGCGAGTAGCTCGTAGTTATACGAATGATTAATCGTTAAGTGATTTATAATTCGAGTAATTTGTAGTTATACAATAAATAGCGTATCGGTTAATTAAGTTGATTGATTATTTGTAAATAATCGATCTAATCGAATAAATATCGATAAGTTATAAATATTATAATAAATTGTGATTAATCCTGATAATTAGAGATTTATTATTTTAGATTATTAAATAAGCAATTATTAATTATTTATTAGTTATTTATTTATTCAATATTTAAAAAGTGATTAATTATTTCGATAATTAATCACATAATTTTCAATAAATCGTAACTTCTTCATTTTAACTCCAAAAATTATAAAAAAATTATTTTTGACTTTGATTTTTCTTAAATAATTATGTAAAAATTATTTTAGGATTTAAAAGGTTGTAATAATTATTTATATTGAATAATAAATTAAATCATCCGTATTTACTTCATAACAATTCAACCGTTAGTCCGATTTGAGTGAAACGAAGACCTCTAGACTCAGAAAAATGAGACGAATCCAATAAAAATGATTGTAAGTTATAATTTCTTCTGAAAAAAAAGTGGTTTGGTGATAATTGATAGTTCGTAGGTCCTAGTAGGGATATAATTGAGCCGAATAAATCCCGAAAAATTATAATAAAATCAGATACGACTAGTAATGCAGGTATAAGCCCAGAATTGATTCTAAAAATAATTATAAATCTAGAAATTAATTATGTGCTTTACGTGCTACGTGCTTTATGTGATTATGTGAATAGATGTGCTGTATAAATGTATGTATATATATATATGCGAGTCAGATAGAAACGCATGGGTAGACTGATAAGGTTGCGTGATATCAATTCAAGATACACGTATGTAGTAAATTATCTAAACACCTATCTTTCCATGATTTGTTCAGTGTTAGCAAGGCAGAGCAAGCTAGGGTCAGAAGGCAGTGAGTTAAACCAGGTTAAGTACGCGCAAGTCAAGTTTTTCCCCTATTCTAAATTCAGAATAGTGATTGATATTTCTTTTCTATCATATCAATTCTCTTTGATAATCATTGTTCATATACACTGTTATCCATTTATTATTACTTGTTCCAGTTTCATTTTAATTCTTGATTTACCCAATTTATTGAATTCCCTGTTCATATTTCAATTCTTTTACCCTACATATATTCTGGTATATCCTGGTGTTGGGATGTATCAATAGCATACCGATTGTTCCGGATGCTCAGCCTTGGACTGGATGGTTACTATAAAGGCTGGGTTTTTCCCAGACCATTAATTAATAGGCCATAGTTGCCTGAGTACTCCTTATGTTGGTTGGGTCTATGCAGTTGGGTATAGATCCGCACTATATTCTGACTGATCAGCAGATTATAGTGCATATGTTGGTTCTTGTTTCCAGTCTTGTTCATTTGGCACTCGCCATCATTGGCAAATTATTATCATATACAGATACAGATGGTTGTTCAAACCAGCAGCTTATTGGTTCATTTATTTCTCTCTCTTTATAATATATATATATATATATTGTTGCAGGCTTATTGAGCAATTTTGGCTCATTTCTTTTATTGTCACTCCTATTGTTTTATAGTTAAGGTAGAGAATGAAATCCATCAGGACCCGCATAGTCAAGAAGCGAGTCAAGCAGCGGGACCCTCTTATACCAAGAGTGTTCCTTCCTATTCTCGAAGAGAGTTTTGAATTGCCAGATCAGGTGTAGCAGGATAAGTAGTAATGTTGGGTTGAATAAAAGTCTTGAGTAGTTTGAATAAAAGATTGCGTAGTGAAACTGTAGATAGAATAAAGTTTTGTAATAAAGAGAGTTCTTGAGACAGGTTTTATTTAGTTGGGTTTGTAATAAAGTGTAGTGCATGATTCTTGTTTCCAAACTCAAACCTTAAAAGATCCTGAGTAGTGATAGTTCGGGGTAATTATTATATTTATATTCCGCTTGTGCAGGTATAGTTGGTAATTGTTGTTAATAATGCCCCAAATCTATACCCCGGATTTGGAGGGTGTTATAATATATTTCCTTATTTTCACAGAATTTGAAATTCACGTACATAATTTAAATAATTTTGACAAGTGTAAATAATTTAAAAATTTGTAGAAAAAGAAAAAAATACCGAAGTAAAAAGCATCTACGAACTATTATCAATAGCACTTGTCCATAAACAGTGTGAAGCCAAGTAAAAATGTGCCTAGTCGCTTTATGTTATTCTATAAACACGCAGCAAAATTTTTGAAAGAAACTGGAGATTCAATACATATTTCGTGCGATGCTGAGGTGTTTGGAAATGAAAAAACAATTTTTTCCTCCATGAGAATGTGATGGCATTGTTAGAGTTTGGCATAGTTGGCCAAACTATAATTTCAGCATACATGGCGTTAGTTTTTAGTTCCTTTTCTGTGAATTACAAGTTTAGAAGTTTTCGAATGTGTGTAATTACAAAATATTTATATATTTTTGTAGGGTTTTGCATGCGGAGACTCTTAAGGAGAATTAAATGGATTTTTATGCTTTTATCGATCCATGAGCCACATATAAATTAAACGATGATTTTGAAGCTTATATCATACAATAATTGAAAGAAGGGCCTTCTCGTTTATTTTTCATGCCTCATTATGAGAAGTCAAGCATACATAATAGTTATACGCCTATACCTATTTTTTTCTTGTATTTTTATAATTTTTCACTTGGATTTTCTTATTATAGAAATAGTTATCACTTGATTTTGATCATTCTTAATCCACTATCTCATCCTAGAAGCTTCCCGGAACTTGATGATGCTTTGATACGGTATATAGTTTTCTCTGTGCACATACATATCAATGAGTTTTTATTGAGTAGCGAGATTTCATGTGTTGACACTACTAGCTATTAATTTTGTTTAACAGAGCAGTTCGATCCTACAATGCTCAGACAGAATGTGTGTGCAAAAAATGCAAATTTAAAAATCTTATAGTAAATATTACGCATTGTAGTAGGTTCTTTTCAGTTTTATATATAGAAATGTAGTTACACATTATTTGCACTTGTAATAATTTTGTATTTGGATGTAGGTATCACCAAAGCAACCCGGTGGTAATGAATATGGTTATGTAGTCATGCGCTACATGAACAATATCTTTCAAGACAAAGGACATGAAATTCATAACCAGGGTAAGTTGTAATATTTTTGCGCGTGTAATTTGGTTACAATCTGAACTCCAAGACTCAGCCACCATAGTTTATTTATTTTGTGCTTTCTGCTTTGTGTACTATCTAGTGGGCCACCAAGAATCGGAAGACATACACAATGGAGGAATTGGATGAAGTTAATTTTGAGACCCTTCAGCATGTCCAAGAATTTGCTGACTGGCTTACGAGTACTAGCCTTTTGACTTGACCAGTTTGAACCCGCACTTTTTATTTGGTCAAATATATTGGTTTCCATTAATGTTAGTATGTTGGTTATGGCGTAGCTGGTTTCGATTGTATTAGATGTGGATGATATAAGGAGTACATATATATGGGGGTTTGCCTTTGGTTGAAAATGGCTTGTGAATATTTTGTTATTTTGGCGTTGATCGGAGTTGGTGGAACTAGGATGATATAAGGGGTATATTTTTTGAATGCATGTGTGGGGGTATATTTTGTGAATGGATGTATGGGGGTTTATTTTCCCGATTATCGAAGATGTTGATGTTTGATGGTAATAGACTAGTTACTTGAAATGGAGAAATAACAATTTGACTTGGCTAATTTGTTGAATTGGTATTGTTATTTTGAGTTTTGTATGATTTGGTTTTTATAGATATGCATTGCTCTAGTTTATTTTTGTATATATAAAACATCACTTGAAACTTAAAAACCGATGTAAATATTAATTTAACATGTAATATAGACAACACTTACACCAAATAAATTGATGCTATTTAAAATCAATACCATCGTTTTATACTAATGTTAAAACATAAAACATCTGTTATATTATTCATGATTGATGTCTATAATATTGTCTAAAAAATTTAAAATCCATGTTTATTGAGTGTTTTACATCAGGTGGAAATGTATGTATATACCAGTAATACCAACGATTTTCTCTGGAAGCTGATGTCTATGTGAAACTTATACATCGTATCTATTGTAAAACTGATGTTAAATGGCCTAATATACATCATTTTTTCTAATTTACTGATGTAAATTTAAATTAAACCCTTATGTATGACATATTAAACTTGCCTATAACCTCTTATTATTTTTATATAAAAAACATCAAAGACTATTTTTCTATATATAATAGTCTATGAAGATGTTTTGCAATGGTTCGGGACTGATGTAAACAAGGAAGAAACCGATGTCTGAGGTTACATTTCACATCGGTTTTCAACCGATGTGAAAAAAAAACCTTTCTCTACACTCGCGAAGACATCGGTTTCTGAGGAAATAGCTTTTTCTAGTAGTGTGTGTCGATGCCTAAGAACTACAATCCAAAGTCTAGGCATGTGATAGAATATGAGACGATAGTACTTCCGACATATTTGTCGTATATGCGATAGAGATTCTAGAAAGAAGAGAGAAAATGCTGAGAAACAAAGTTATAAATTTAGTAAGAGTATTGTGGAGAAACCCAAAGATTGAAAAGTCTACCTGGGAACTAGAAAGTGATATATGTGAAAAATACTCTCATCTGTTTGCTTAGGAGATTCTAAGGACATAATCCTTTTAAGGAGGGGATGTAATATACGGGATATAAGGTATAATTATTTTTGTTAATAAATAAATATTATGTTATTATTATATGAATTTTGGTGAAATGTCCGTTAATTGGTGTGTGTGTTTGGATGTTTATATGTGGTAAAATTTGTGATTTTTAATTTTTATATCTCTAAAATAAAGTATAGATAATTTTTATATGTGGTAAAATTACGTGTTTTTGATTCAAGTGTTATTAGTCAAATTCATTTATACCATTAGATTGATCGTTGAAAAAGGAATCAAATCGTACTAATATCATGAACAAAGGCTAACCGAAAGGGGTTCACTGGAAAATCCGGCAAGGTGGCGGCAGAAAAACTACGGTTGAATTTCCGGATTGTTTGTTGTTTATTTTGACAAATTATTGGCAGGGTTGTGTTTCTGGAACCACTACACCATAAGTAGCCTATTATAACAGTAAAAAAAGTGTTGTTGAAGGCCAAAAAGTGTGGCTGTAAGTTAAAAAAAGGGTTATGGTTACACTTTTATGAAAAAACAGTTCGTAACCAATGTGGCTGCTACCTTAGGGGTCTATGGTTACAGTTTTCAGTTTTTAGGTTACATTGACAAAACTGTGCCCATAGATGGTATACGCCTACACTTTCACATTTATAGTAACATTTTGAGTATTGTAACCATAGACTTATAGTCACATCAGTATTGTTTTTGTTACATCAAATTGTTGTTACCAAAACGCCTTTTTGGAAAAACTTTGTTTTCATTGGTAACACTTTTTATATATGGTAACATGTTTTTAATATAAATTATTTATCTTTACTAACAGTTTTTGTTGGCTTTACCTACACTTTTAAAGTATTACTAACATCAAATTGTGACCATTTACATCACAGTGGCTACACATTAAAAGGCTATACTAACACTTTATTTTAAAAAAAAGACAATATAGTGTTTGAAAATACCACTTCCCATTACATAACCAACAATTATTGCAATCCAAAATCCACAATGACAATCTAATACATAAGCAGCCAAAATATAACTACTGCCAACAATATATCCAAGGAAATCTTAATAAACTACTACCAACAATCCAAGGCAAGCAAAATAACTTGATACCATCTAATATCGATAATATATAGCTAAGTACCCTGGCCAAATTTAAGTACCATTTCCAACTTAACAACGTACTAGTTCATAAAATTTAAAGGGTAACCATGAAAACATCTACTCAGACTTATCCGGATCCAGACCCATCCAACCACCAACCACCAGCCATACCAAAACAAGTACTGGAAACTAAAACTAATAGACCACATCAAGATCACGATTTATAATATCAAACCAAAATAGAGTTCAACTGCATAAAGTATTCCAGTTGCGTAGTCTTCAGCTGCTCTCACGAGCTCCACAAGTTTGCAAAGCTGCATCAGGGCATCTGGAGCCCATGATGGTTTTCAGAGCAGTACCTCCTTTTGTCGAACTGCCTTGGTTGATCTTCCAAGATCATTAGGGGAAAAAATCTAACAATACATCAGATATAAAATGCTACTTCATTCGGATAAAACTTATAGACCCTGGTAAAAAGGATATTTCACATCACAAGGAGTTTTATTCGAATGATGTAGCATCTTACGTCTGATACAATGTGAGATTTTTCTCGTCTTCCACTCTCCATGCTGGCCTAAGTCAAAATTAACAGATTAATACACAATGGTTATTATACCGCCAAATACACAAGTAAATTTATGGTATTAACTATTATGGTATTCGAAAGATTACAGGCTTACAACTAAAATAAATTTCATAAATAAACCATCTGTCATATGCTACACATACCATGAAAGTCAGGGATGCAGTCTCTGCAGCCATAACACCTCCAGATATAGGAGCATCCAACATTGATGCTGCAAGTGGAAGGTATATGTGGTTGTGAAATTAACATTTGTAGAAAATGTACAACGAACACATATCATTATATAACAACACCATGATATTTTTATTTTATATCAGGCAATCATTTGCATGACAATAATACCCAAATAACTGTTCATTTCAATTTAGAATATTGAAGTTGTGTAAATAAGACATAACAAGATGCAAAAAAAGCAAAAAAAGCAAAAAATTCACTAAGCTCAAATATTATGCCACATACACATAATTGAGAGAGTCCATTCCAGTCAAGTCTGATAATGGGCCAGTAAGTTTGTTGTGTGCCAAATTCCTGCACCAACATGTCAGAGAGTGAGAAAACACATTTGATTCGAACATGAACTACGAAGAAAATTTACCTCTAAATTTCTTGAAAAAATTACTCACAGTTCAACCACATTGACAAGATTGTGGAGGTTTGCTGGGACCTTGCCTTCAAACCCATTCCTATCAAGCCGACTGTTTTAGATGAAATTATGTGTCATGATCAGGAATTAAGGATTGTATCTAGAGACAAGTGGAAGTGTATCTTTAACAAAATAAGGTGATTTTGTGTGGCGAATATGTGGCTTGCACTTAGTAGGAGAGTACGTAGAATAGACATACAAATTCTTTGCCTTTTTGAGAGAGTTTAAGCCTTTAGAAGCAATTATTGATGTAGGGATAAATCCACTTAACTGATTATACTGGAAAGTAATAAATTGAATATACAAAATTACAAGCACAACAGACCTACAACAAAATAGTGGAGTTAAATCTAGTAAGCCTTTGAGCATATTAATCAATTTACTTAAAAATATTCTAACTAGAAATACTAATTTAAAATTTGTCCCAAAATATATGTTGGTAGAGAACATCCTGTCTCAAGAACAAGTCCTTTATGTAAGGTAAAAAAGAAAAAGTAAGAAGGAGTTATTAACATCTTAGAAACATAAAAATTTTATATTCACTACTAAGTCTGTAATAGTTTCACTAAAATTCTAATTTGTTAATATTCATGACTTTAGGGGATCTTCAAATTGGATACAAGATAAATAGTGTTCCAGCATAAATAGTAAAAATGAAATACTGGCTTGGCACAGTGGTGCTCTATTCCATTTCATCTTTAGACAGAAACTGGATCAATAATTAGAGTTAGGATACTAAGCAATCTTAGTATTATAGTTAACAGTGATAAACAGAGTTTGAGTTTGAGAGACTATATTACGACTATAAACATAGAAAGACACATAGATAAGAGAAATTTATACACATACATAACATAAAATAGATACAGAGTCAGTATGTGTTTACATAAAAAAACAAGATAAATAACAAGAACATAAAGGCATCAAAATTTATGTGTTTACAACTTGATATATAAGAGAAAGATAAGAAATTATACAATTCAAGTTCTTGAATTTGCTGCGGAGTGTGTCGGTGGTATCTTTTCTTTCTTGGTGGCCTTGTTTCATCAACATTTTGATCATCACTAGAAGCTCCATCCATATTATCACTGCCAGATCTGCTCTCATGCTCTTCATCCCTTCTTCTGATTCTACTACCACCAACATTAGTATTCTCATATATATTGTCACCATTTCTTATCACCTTGCCTTGACCCTCCATATTAGTTTGATGTCAACACAAAACCACACACACAGTAAGTCAAAACCAGTACATACATAACATCAAAGAAAAAAGAGAGGGACTAAAGAAAGAGTAAATACAAGGGCAAGAGAGAGGCCAGGAGAGTTGAACATAGACAAAGAGATAGAAAGAAATATACAAAGGTAGAAGAGGGATATTGATACACATACATAACATAAAATAGATACAGAGAATAATACTTCACCCTTAAATCGAAGCCCTAATCTTGGATCCCTAGCTTAATTGAACCAATCATCCGCTTTTTCTCCAACCATAATTGAACCTCTTTCTTTGGATTGCATTAAAGTCTGATTAAGAGTTTCTAATTGAAGTCCGATTGAGAGTTCTGACTGAGAGTGATGAGTGAATGAGGTGCGAGATGAGTGAGAGCTAGAGAGAGGCAAGAGAGAGAGTTTTACTTTATTGAGATGAGGTTGTAAGATAAATGATTTTAATTTAGTTTTTAGTTTTAAGACAAGGCATCTATTTTCCCCCGCATATGTTTTTAATTAAAATTCAATACCGCCTATGTTTTCTGTCAACAGCCTAATTTTTTGATGTTTGGTTACACATTTTTTAAGACCAACGGTAATATTAGTTTGATGTAAGCGTAGATTGCCAGGACCATTTCCTGTTAATTTGAGACCGCCTATGGTCACACTTTAGCTGGATACACTGGAAAAAAATGTTACAATAGGCCATATATGGTGTAGTGAACGGTCAGGACAATTTCTTGTTAATTTGAGACATTTATGTTCTGTTTATTAGATGGCCGGAAAAGCTCGGGTTCGCTGTTAATGGCGACCGTCGACGGTTGATTGGGGAAGGTGGTAAAATTACCACTTTGCCACCGTAATTATAAAAACTGTTATTATTTGTGCCCTAGAGACAACACTATGATGTTTTAATTTAAGACATTAGGATTATTAATGTTTATGTTCTATCGATTATTCCCTTTATATTTTATTGATTCTTAATTTACTGCGATATAAATGTTAGATTATTAAATGTCCTTGGAATATGATATGTAATTCTATATCTCTAAGTTCGTGACTTAAAAATGAGATTATGAGAATAGTATCAATATTCCTAAAGGTCCCTAGTCGAGTATTATTATTAAGGGACAATAATAATGCATTAAGACCTGTGTGTTTGTTGACTGATGATCATATCTCATTGATCATAGGTATAGTGATACTACATTCAAAAACACAGGCACATGTATATATACAAAATAAATACAAATCTAAATATGCAATCACACATATCCATATTACTATAATTAAATTAAAATTAAAATTTGAACAATTATATATTATGAACATTTAAAAATCCGCCATTAACCCATTTTCATAAGTCAAAATTTACTAGTCAATGAGTGATTATTTTATAATTACATTATTTTATAAAAAATAATCATGTAAAATAATTATTTTATATTATTAAGATTAATTACCTTAAGATATTTTAGAATCCAAAATTTAGATAGTTAAATAGTTAAAATCCAGTGCGATGCATACATGTTTGGTTCGCCCCTAAAGTAAAGTGGGAGTTTTGAATAAGAGTAGTGTTGTGGGTGATTTCGCATTCCATTTTAATATTGCTTTTTTTATTTTTTTCTTAATTTATTATTAGTTTTTTATATTATAATTTGAATTACTAAAATTACTTTTGGAAGTGTATGTTTTTCTACAAAAAGCTAGGAAAGAAGTTAGTACGGTTAGAAAATAAGTTGAATAATAATTCATAAAAATTACAGTAATATTAGATATGTTATTTAATTTTTTTTAAAATAAATTAAATTTGTTTAAACTTTGTTTGGAGGGATTTAAGCGATTTATAATAGAAGAGTAAACATATGTTAACATATAAAAAAAAATTGAACAATTGAACAACACCATGCTGGTGAAGTGGATGACAACTGTGTGCAGAAGTTACACATTCTATTTTGGGAAATTCTCGATGGTACCCTCGTAGAATTGGCTTTTGTAAATGGTAAAAAAATAGTTTTGACTTCTAGATTGTACCATTCGACTATTATGTCATTTTCTACGGTACCCCTATCATTAACCTCTCTTAATCAAATGTTATATTTTGGGTATCATTTGAAAAAAAGTTAATTATAGAATGGTACCATTAATAATTTCTCTAAAATATATCATTATAATTTTATTAAATATAATATTCTGAAAATTTAAACATACAAATTAAACTAAATCAAACGTTTTTAAAGTCGGGGTTAGGTTAAAATGAATGATAACTGATCAAAATAAATCGAAGACAATCAAATTGACAATAATTATGATTCCAAAATCGATTATCATCTTTGACAAAGTAACAAAAAATCTTATTTGTTTCAATCTGTTTCCATCCGAGTACATCTTCTTATTTCCCTATTTCAGGCATACAAATAATTATTTATTGATGTATTATTTAAATGAACATTTCAAATTTTCAAAAAAAAAGTATTAGGATTGAGTCTAGGTTCTTATTTTAAGATTGGTCCTCATTAGACACAGATACTCATGGACTAGTTTTTAATGTTATTATTTTTTTTCTAAAAGGTTATTTAATTCGGTTTTCGATTTGAACCTAAAAAATTCTCAATGGTACTCTTCTAATATTGACTTTTATGAATATTATCAAAACTATAACATCTGACTAGAGGAAGTTAACAATAGGGGTACAATATATAATGATATAATAGTAGAATGGTAACATTCGGAAATCAAAACTATTTTGTGTACCATTTGAAAAAACCAATTGTAAGAGAGTACCATTGAGAGTTTCCCTTGTTTTTTTGGTAACATTCTCATCTTACAATTAAATGGATGTACTTATTCTCACCTCCCTCCAATAAATACAATGCAATAAAACTAAAAGTGAATATTTTATTTGACATGGCAATAACTTGTACGGTTCAAAGTGTAAGTATTTGCTAACTCCTTTTTCAACTCTAACCTTCACTCCCACACTTTATTTGATGTTAAGTATCACCATCAATTACTTTTATATGCATTGTACTCACTTCATTTTTTTGTCAACAATGAAAATGATAAATCCAAGAGGAAATGGTGATCACAAAAATTTCATTAACACTAGAGCTAGTGTGGTAAAATATATGGAATGTACCAAGAATTACGCAAAAGCCGCAGGAGGGCACGCTCTGGACGGGTGCCATGAATTTTTTGCAAGCATTGGGGAGGAGGTCACAACCCCTACAAGTATTTGTGCAGCTTGCGGTTGTCTCCGTTCATTCCATCCTAGGCTAGTCACTGAACTCCGAGAACTAGAAGCAGAACCACCACCGGAACCACAGCCAGAACCCCAACCCCAACCAGAAGGAGATGTGATTGCTATTAAGTAGTATGTTTTGTACTATTAATGTGATTGCTATTAAGTAGTATGTTTTGTACTATTAAATATCATCAAGTCATCCACTGGTTCAATTTATGAACTAAAATATAGGATTCAAACTATGGCTTGCAATTTTCATTTCTTTAAAAAAATATTCAATAAATTGATGGTTTTTTTTTTGCAAAAGCCATGGTTCCACTTGTGTATAATTCTACATGATTAACTTGTTTCTTTATTTTATGATGGCTTACAGTGCTTTAACTTAACTAGTTTCTTTATTATCTAATGAAATGCTTTTTTTAAAAGATAATTTTAATTGGTAATGGAATTCACCATGAACACATCACAATGATGCACTACAATGGTGCACCGTAGTGTTTGATATACTATCTCTAATAACTAGCATAGTAAACTTATTTGTTTTTATTTTTTTTTTATTTTTCATGATGTAATTGTTACCAACTTTACAACCACAACTTTTGGCACTGTATTCCATAATTTTGTTATAAACAAATTTAATTCAATCGAACGTTTGTCACTTATAAATTTGGCCTTAAAAAATAGTATTCTCTTTCTTTTTAGTAATACACTTCTATGATTAAACTATGACAAAGAAGGTTTTCTAGAACAAGCATAGAAAATTATAGATTATAGATATCAGCTTAGTGTCAATTGTTCAAGCATATATTAATTTTCAAAATGAAAAATTTAATCTATACAATTAGATATCGTGATACCATCTTTCATTATTTCATTTTATACAAAACATATTTTATACAATGCAAAACATAAGTAATGCCCTTGAAAATTGAATCTAATTACACTAATGCCATTAACTACAATATTTTGTAATATATTAAAAAAATATAATATTGAATGGTTAGGATCTAGTCTAATATCTTATTAATGATAGTCTCCCTATAAACCTACCATCTTTATATACATACATACATAGATAGATATAGATGTATGTGTATGTATATATATTAATATATTTGTATATTTGGAATCCCGTAAAAATCAGTCAAGTTATTTGTAGATGAGGGTAAACACATATTTTAATTCTTTCTATTTTTAAGATCTTTAAAAACGTAAAAACAAAGTGATAAAATAGAGTAATCCAAGATTAAAAAAATCAGGCACGGATAAATTTGAAAAACTAACCGCACTTGATTTATATATATTACCAACATACATGTTTAATAGATAAAAAAATATTATAATTTTTTAGGTCCAGTAAATTAAAACGATTATATATTCTTCCCATCTGACCGGACCAAATTGAATAGATTTTTCTTGAACCTTTGTTTAACCCTCCAATTTTCTTGATTCGAAAATCAATGTTTTTTCTTTCTCCGAGATTCTAAGTTAAAATGATTTGTCTTAGCTTCGATTTTTACCGGAGACTCCAATCAAAATGTGTTATTCTAATTTTGATACAATGGATACTTTCAAGTCACTATCAATGGGTATTTGAGTGTTCTATCAATAGATATTGATTTATTCTTTAGTCATGGGAGATGTGTTGAAGTATATTGATACTTTTGACTATTGGGTTTGATTTAACTAATTATCACAATAGGATTGTGAACTTAGAGGCATAGAATTTGGCGAGATTTATTAGATAAATATGAACAAATGTTGTTCCACCAAGCTATCCAAGAGTTATATAGTTGATATAATTGACAAATATTGTCTACCTAAATAATCATATTTTATGAGAAAAGTCAAAGCTGACCTAATGGGTGGTGAAATATGGATCTTGGCTCACTAGAAAGGATATAGA
Source organism: Apium graveolens (assembly GCF_009905375.1). NCBI lineage: Eukaryota > Viridiplantae > Streptophyta > Magnoliopsida > Apiales > Apiaceae > Apium > Apium graveolens. Next base: position 85,043 of record NW_027418780.1, on the reverse strand, counting down.
AGATATTTTTTCCGAATTAATAGTTAGGGATATTGATTTGATAAAAATAGTAGGAGATATATATTATGAATATATATATATATATATGAATAATCACTTAAACATAATTTAATTATTATCTATAAACTAAGTCATTTTATGCATTTTAATACTGTAGATATCAAATAACAAATAACACAAATAACTTCTCTATGTAATAGTCCTTGAGAAGGACAAGCTGACATGAAATAATTTCCTCAATTGACATAGGAACTTGAGGATTGTCCTCGTGTTCAAGGATGTCACTCAAACCCCTCGCTTATTTCTTCTAGCTGAGAATGAAACATGTGCAGAACAAAATGCTTACTAGAAGTAAATCAATTATGCAACTGATGTTTTATGTCTCATGCTTGTAATTATGAGTGCTGAGCTTTGGAAGCAATAAGAGCATAATGATGTTTATAATATGATTGAGCACCTTCAAAAGATGTTTGAAGGATAGGCTCGTCAGAAAGATTTGACAATAATAAGGCACCGTACTTTTGCATTAATGGGAGAATCATATCTGGTTGGACCACATGTTCTAAAGGTGATACACATATGTAACTTGATATTTTGGGTTTCAAGAATGGTTTAGAGATGCAGCTTGATTTGATCAAACGATCTTTGAACAACTTCTATTCTCAGTTTGTTAAGAATAAAAGGAATGAGATAGACAGAACACTCACTAGGTTGTTAAGCATGTTTAGAACTGCTGAAAATAACATGGTAAAGGCATGAATTACATCCATATTGATGATGTACACATGAAATGCAAATGGGAAAGGAAAGTGGACATGCAAGGTAAAGATTTGATCTTATTCAGTGCCAAACCAAAAGTCCAATACCAAAGGGCTTTTGAAGCCTAATAGTGGTGTTGCTAAAGGAGATGATTGTCATTTCTGTGGAAATAACTGGATGAATGGAAGTTAAATTGGCGAGCTTATTTGGAAGATCTAAAGAAGAAGACTAGCAATGGTCAAGCTTCAGGTATAGGGTTAGAATTAGAGCAAAAGTTATACTATAGTAGAAGGAACTCGATATATAATGTTGCCTATATGGGAAGATTTAGAATATGATAAATTGTTATTACGTGCCTGCCTTTAACGGATACATTAAGTCAATTTTTTGTCAGGACAATAAAGGTTTTCATTTTAATTAAATAAACAGTAGTTGTTTATTCTATTTCAATGATAAGACTTATAATGTTGCACAACTAGTTAACAATTTATATGTTCTAAGTTGACTCAAATTAAACATTACCTCTAGCATTTTCGTTAAGCCATATTATTGAGAAATGCATTTCTGTGTTATATATAGATGAATACTTGGATAAGTTTGATTTTGAATCATATGGAAGATGCGAACTTTGTCTCATTAGAAAAATGACTAAAGCTTCTTTTACCTTATCAGGTGAAAGGGCCACCGAACGATTATGACTCATACATAATGATGTATGTGGTCGAATGTGTATGATGGCAAGGAGGGGCTTATACTATTTCATAACATTTACTGATGATTTCAGTAGATATGGATATGCGGTTCTTATGAAGAAAAAATCTGATTCTTTTGAAATGGTTAAAGAATATAAGTCCGAAGTAGAAAAGATAATAAGGGAAAAGTATAAAAGTTTTACGATCAGATCGTGGAGGAGAATACTTAAACCTCAATTTCAAGAGTTTCTTGAATGAGTTTTATAGTGTATCAAAATTTAATCCTTCTGGAATGCCTCAATGGAATAGAGATTCTGAGAGGAGAAATCGTACCTTGTTGGACATACTACAATCGATGATGAGTCAAGCGGATCTTCCATTCAGTTTCTCGGGTTATGCTCTAGAAATGGCTGCATAAACACTTAATCAAATTCCAACTAAAGTGGTTTAAAAGACTCCATATGAGATATGGACTGATAAACGTCATAGCATGTCATTTATAAAAATTTGGGGACATAAAGCGTTTGTAAAACGTTTAACGTCTGACAAGCTTGGACCAAAATTAGATAGATGCTATTTCATGGGATACCCAAGTGAGACTAGGGTATAGTTTTTATAATCCTTCCGAGAACAAAGTGTTTGTTGCTCGTGCCGCTGTATTTTTTGAGGAAGAACTAATTTCTAAGAAAATCAGTGGGAGGACAATACATCTCGAAGAAGATCGAGAACCATGTGATAACATTGAACCAGAGTTGGAATAAGATTAGGATGTACATCAAAATGTTGAAAGTAATCCCGTTTAAAAAACACCGGTTATTCGTAGATCTAGTAGGATTTACCATGAGTCCGGGAAAATTATGAATTTCTTTTGACTCAAAATGGTGATATGATGCTTACGGATAATTATAAGCCTCTCACCTACCAAGATGCTATGAACAGTTCAGACTCCGAGAGATGGCTAGAGGCCATGAAATCTGAGATGGAATACATGTGTCAAAATAAAGTATTGACTTTAGTTGATCAACTCGAAGGGGTAAAACCTATATGGTGCAAGTGGGTTTTAAAGAAGAAAACTGATATCAATGGTAAAGTACAGACCTATAAGACGCGACTAGTGGCAAAAAGTTTCAAATAAATTCATGGTATAGACTATGATGAGACTTTTTCACCGGTTAGTATGGTCAAGTCCATCAGGATATTATTAGCAATACTTGCTTACTTTGACTTTGAGATTTGGCAAATGGATGTCAAAACTGCTTTCTTCTATGAGAGGCTTGAACAGGATGTATATATGATACAACCTGAAGGTTTTGTCGATCCAAAGTTTGCTAAGATAGTTTGTAAGTTGCTTCTATTTATTTATAGATTGAAGCAAGCCTCAAGTAGAATGAATATTCATTTTGATGAAATGGTCAAAGAGTTTGGTTTTATTCAAAATAAAGATGAACCATATATTTACAAGAAGGTTAGTGGGAGCCATGTGACATTCCTAGTATTATATGTAAATGACATATAACAGATATGGAATAACATACCTTCTCTACAGGCTATTAAGACTTAGTTGAAAAATAGTTTCTGGGTAAAAGACTTAGGCAGTGCTACCTATATATTAGGGATAAAGATCTATAGAGATAGATTGAAAAGGTTAATCGACCTAGTCGGAGTACATACATTGATAAAATATTGCATCATTTTAGGATGCAGAAGATAAATAAATGATATATTTCGATGTCTCATGGGATAGTGATCTCAAAAGATAACTGCCCCCTAAATTATTAGATGATATGGGCCGTTTGAGAAAGCTCCATATGCTTTAGCAATTGGATCTATAATGTGTACAATAATATGTATTTATCCTAATGTTTTGTATGCTTTGAGCATGACGAGCAGATACCAGTCTAATCCAGGTGAGGGTCATTGGATTATTTTCAAGAATATTCTTCAGTACTTGAAGAGGACCAAAGATTTATTTTTGGTATATGGAGAAGATAGGGAACTAGTTGTAAAGGGTTACACTGATACTAGTTTCTTAACCTAATTTCTGGATAGACAAGGATGATTATGTGTCTATGTCTGGTTTGTGTTTTTTCTAAATATAAGTTATGTTCACAGTAAGAACATTGATGATTCTATAATGGAATCCGAATATATTGATACTTTTCGAAACTGGATCAATAATTAGAGTTAGGATACTAAGCAATCTTAGTATTATAGTTAACAGTGATAAACAGAGTTTGAGTTTGAGAGACTATATTACGACTATAAACATAGAAAGACACATAGATAAGAGAAATTTATACACATACATAACATAAAATAGATACGGAGTCAGTATGTGTTTACACAAAAAAACAAGATAAATAACAAGAACATAAAGGCACCAAAATTTATGTGCTTACAACTTGATATATAAGAGAAAGATAAGAAATTATACAATTCAAGTTCTTGAATTTGCTGGGGAGTGTGTCGGTGGTATCTTTTCTTTCTTGGTGGCCTTGTTTCATCAACATTTTGATCATCACTAGAAGCTCCATCCATATTATCACTGCCAGATCTGCTCTCATGCTCTTCATCCCTTCTTCTGATTCTACTACCACCAACATTAGCATTCTCATATATATTGTCACCATTTCTTTTCACCTCGCCTTGACCCTCCATATTAGTTTGATGCCAACACAAAACTACACACACAGTAAGTCAAAACCAGTACATACATAACATCAAAGAAAAAAAGAGAGGGACTAAAGAAATAGTAAATACAAGGGCAAGAGAGAGGCCAGGAGAGTTGAACATAGACAAAGAGATAGAAAGAAATATACAAAGGTAGAAGATGGATATTGATACACATACATAACATAAAATAGATACAGAGAATAATACTTCACCCTTAAATCAAAGCCCTAATCTTGGATCCCTAGCTTAATTGAACCAATCATCCGCTTTTTCTCCAACCCTAATTAAAGCTCTTTCTTTGGATTGCATTAAAGCCTGATTAAGCGTTTCTAATTAAAGTCCGATTGAGAGTTCTGACTGAGAGTGATGAGGGAATGAGGTACGAGATGAGTGAGAGATAGAGAGAGGCAAGAGAGAGAGTTTTACTTTGTTGAGATGAGGTTGTAAGATAAATGATTTTAATTTAGTTTTTAGTTTTACGACAAGGCATCTATTTTCCCCCGCATATGTTTTTAATTAAAATTCAATACCGCCTATGTTTTCTTTCAACAGCCTAATTTTTCGATGTTTGGTTACACATTTTGTAAGACCAACGGTAATATTAGTTAGATGTAAGCGTAGATTGCCAGGACCATTTCCTGTTAATTTGAGATCGCCTATGGTCACACTTTAGCTGGATACACTGGAAATAAATGTTACAACAGGCCATATATGGTGTAATGAACGGTCAGGACAATTTCTTGTTAATTTGAGACATTTATGTTCTGTTTATTAGATGGCCGGAAAAGCTCGGGTTCGCTGTTAATGGCGACCGTTGACGGTTGATTGGGGAAGGTGGTAAAATTACCACTTTGCCCCCGTAGTTGTAAAAATTGTTATTGTTTGTGCCCTAGAGACAACACTATGATGTTTTAATTTAAGACATTAGGATTATTAATGTTTATGTTCTATCGATTACTCCCTTTAAATTTTATTAATTCTTAATTTACTGCGATATAAATGTTAGATTATTAAATGTCCTTGGAATATGATATGTAATTCTATATCTCTAAGTTCGTGACTTAAAAATGAGATTATGAGAATATTATCAATATTCCTAAAGGTCCCTAGTTGAGTATTATTATTATGGGACAATAATAATGCATTAAGACCTGTGTGTTTGTTGACTGATGTTCATCTCATTGATCGTAGGTATAGACATTCAAAAACAGAGGCACATGTATATATACAAAATAAATACAGTTCTAAATATGGAATCACACATATCAATATTACTATAATTAAATTAAAATTAAAAGTTGAACAATTATATATAATGAACATTTAAAAATCCGCCATTAACCCATTTTCATTAGTCAATATTTACTAGTCAATGAGTGATTATTTTATAATTACATTATTTTATAAAAAATAATCATGTAAAACAATTATTTTATATTATTGAGATTAATGAAGTTAAGATATTTTAGAATCCAAAATTTAGATAGTTAAATAGTTAAAATCCAGTGCGATGCATACATGTTTGGTTCGCCCCTAAAGTAAAGTGGGAGTTTTGAATAAGAGTAGTGTTGTGGGTGATTTCGCAATCCATTTTAATATTGCTTTTTTTTATATTTTTTTCTTAATTTCTTAATTAGTTTTTTAAATTATAATTTGAATTACTAAAATTACTTTTGGAAGTGTATGTTTTTCTACAAAAAGCTAGGAAAGAAGTTAGTACGGTTAGAAAATAAGTTGAATAATAATTCATTAAAATTACAGTAATATTAGATACGTTATTTAAATTTTTTTTAAATAAATTAAATTTGTTTAAACTTTGTTTGGAGGGATTTAAGCGATTTATAATAGAAGAGTAAACTATTAGTGTAGGTGCCCTAGAGGCAATACATTATTCTTTTATAATCTTTATGTCAGTTGATCATTCAATAAATGTATTTATTATGACCTTAATTACTGCGATATTTTGTTAGCATAATAAATGTCCTTAGAATCATGATAAAAATTGTATAGTTTAAGTACATGACTTGAACTTGAGATTATATAATATACCATATTCTTAAAGGTCCCTAGTCGAGTATTATTATATAGGACAATAATAATACATAGATAGACTAGTATGTTGTTTGACAAGATAACCACATCTCATTGGTTATAAGTATGGGGATACTAAAGTCAATACATAGGTACATGTGAGAGTACATGGTACTGGACAGACCCACAGTGAGATTCTTCATGTTTAATAAAGTCATAAGAAAGACTCACAGTGATAATGGTGTAACGATCCTTTGACTTGAAATCATTATATTTCTATACGAGGATTAATATACTTTGACTACATTAAAAGTTACTTTTGATCGGGTGATGATAAAAGTGGACATTGGGTATATCATGAGTCGTATGAGAAATATGAGATTATAAAAGCATGGCCATGCTCAAAAAATGATTTGTCTCGATAATCTACTCATGGATCAAGTAAACCCGGATTAAATGTTGAAGAGGATGACTAAATACATGCCTCGAGTTTAATCTATAATATGTATGGTTAAAGAGATTATATTACACGAAAAACATTAATCACGAAAGGTTTTATCTAATCACGATTTAATTATTGTTTAATTGGGTAACAATGATGTATTACTAGATACCGCTCATTGTTTATAATTTTATTAGAGAATAAAATTATTGCCAATTAAATAATACCTATAGGGTCGCACAAATAGAGCACTTAATGGAATAGTTAATTTAAATTATGGATTTAAATTAATTGATGATTATTTGAATTTTATTATAATTAAGTAAGACTTAATTGAGATAATATAAATTTGAATTAAAAGGAATGTTTTTGCCCATAATAATTAAGTATGACTTAGTTATTAATTAAATAATAGAAATTCGTTTGTATTATTTAATCCAATACCTACTAGGGTTGGGCTTTGCTGTTATGGGCCTTTTTAATCAACCATTATAAATACATAATGATAGGTTAAAGAGGCTTGTACGTTTTTGAGAAAACCCTAGCAGCAAAGAGAGGCAGAGGCAATTCAGATCGTCAAGAAGGGGGCTAGTACATCCATTCCGTAGTCAAGTTCGTGAGACGTTCTTGAAGGTGCTCGTGTGGATACCATAGAGGTGTTGCTCCGAGAGGTAGACATAAAGCGTGATAGCTAGGATCTCCGTTGAGTTCGTGAAAGTTAAGCTCTTGAAAGGTATGATTCGTTATCTCCATAATCTGCCCATAATTATACATGGATCCTGTTTTGGGTTTCGAATTTTTTTTGTTTTATTTACGTTTATCCGCTGCGTCTTATGCCTTCGGAACCCAACAATGGCATAAGAGCTACGTGTATAAGGGGCTGATTTGGTTACGTGTTTACTGTATTTTTATAAGTATGCATGTGTGAAGAGTCTGCCATGATAACAGTTATGTTATATGAGTCTGCCATGATAACAGTTATGTTATATGAATGATATGATGAATCTGTTAATGATCTATATGATGATACTAGTATGTTTAAGATCTGCCATAACTCATATGTATGCGATCTCTTAAAATATATATACTGATACATGTTTTTGGTAACTGGGATATGGATCATGTGTATACTAATACATGCTTCTAGAATAGTATTCTGATACATGTTTTGCTAGTATTCAGATACTTGATTTTGCAAAAATTTCCGCCATCGGGGGGCTTAGGGTTTTGTTTTTAATTTGTGCTTATGACATATGCTTTACTTATTTATTATTCTTGATTAGATCATGATAAGTGATAAATAGTATGTCATCTTTATATGATCTATCATGTTCTTTAATGGTTACTTGAGCATGGTGCATAATTATGGCCTTAAGACCTTAGTTATAATGGTTTATTCTGTTGGTTTGTAATAAATACGACTTGCATGTCGTTTTCTATTTGTAGTTGTTTTATCTCGAATGTAACTCGAGTTCTTTTGTAAATTCATTAGTATAATTCTTAATGTAACATCCAAGAAAGACAAGGGAAAGAGGAGGCATCCTATGGAGGCCAAGGAGACAATGGAAGCAATAGAGAAGACATATGTAATAGTTATTTTTACACCATAGACTGACCTTGATCTTTTCATTATCCTGAAAAGATCACATAGGATTGGGCCATAACTATTGCACGTTTACTTTACGCACTTTTCATATGATGTATAAATAGTATGTGTAGAGTAGAAAATGCATGTTTTAATTAGATTAATGATGCATGTATGTATTAGATACATCACCCATGCCATGCCTTCAAACAAGATAAAATCTGTAATGACTCAAGATTTAAAATTAACAAACGATCATGAGATTCTCGTGTTTATGAAACACGGAATAAAATACGAATTTTCTTTATTTCTGACATGGGGCGATTTTGTCAACAACGGGTTCATAGAACTTGTAAGGCTGTGGGTTTTAAGCGAGACCGATGTGACTCCTCCACTACCTGGAAATCAAACCATTGACGAGTATTGATTTGAAGTATTTCATTCAAGAAAAAATTGGGAATCTCTTTATGATGGAATCATGATCGTTCTAAATTAAAAATCCCTAAGTAAAAATATTAAGTTTTAATCAGATACTTTCCAATGAATGAACACTCATTAAATCCTAGATCGATAAGGGGAAGGGCTGTCAGTGGAAGGGGACTCCTATCTATCGTGGTGAAATGCGACGAATATAAACGGTTATATTCGGACGTTGTATCATTGGGTCTAACTTAATTGAGTCATCATAATAAGGTGAATATAAACGGTTATATTCAACTATTATGAACTTAGAAGCATAGAGTTTGGTTAAAATCAATTAGATAGACAAGATCAATTGTTGTTCATCAAATTATCCAAGAATTATATATGACATAATTGACAACTGTTGTCTACCTAAATAATCATGTTTTAAGGATACCAGTGGTTGACTTAGAACATGACGAAATATGGATCTTGGCTCACTAGAAAGATTTATGGGATATACTTTCCGAATTAATAGTTAGGGCTATTAATTTTATAAAAAAAAATAGTGGGAGATATATTATGAATATATCATAATCATATGAACATAAAATTTTAACTCAGACAATCTAATGTTTATTTTGCGCTTTTATTATTGTAGATACTGAGTAATGGCAAACAACACAAACACACTATCCGTACGTTCAGTCCTTGAGAAGGACAAGCTTCATGTCATTGATATTCCTCCTCCAGGCCCCCTTCCTGAGGGTGCTACTGCTGATGAACGAGCAGCACGCATAAGGGATGAGAATGATGCAAATGATGTTGCATGTCTTATGTTGGCAACTATGAATGCTGAGCTTCAAAGACAGCATATGCATATGGATGCATATACTATCAATGAACACTTGTAAAGCATATTTGCAAGCCAAACTCGTCAAGAAAGGTTCAACACGAGTAAGTCACTTTTTAATTGCAAACAAGGGGCGAGTGAACCAGTTGGCCCACATGTTCTGAAGATGATTGGTTACATTGAGTACCTTGAAACTTTGGGTTTCCCGATTGGTCCGGAAACTGGTATTGACCTAATCATGAATTCTTTGAACAACAAATTCACTCAGTTTGTGGTGAACTACAATATGAATGAATTTGACAAAACACCTACTGAATTATTGCATATTTTGAGAACATATGAGACCAACATGAAGACAGCTGAACCTGCTCCCATACTGATGGTGGGAAATAAAGGTAAGGCCAAAGGGAAGGGCAAATGGAAGGGTAAGAAGAAGATTGGATCTGATTCTACACCCAAGCCAAAGTCAGGTCCCAAACAGGCTTTAAAGCCTAAAGGTGGTGTGGCCAAGGGTGAATGTCACTATTGTAAGAAAGATGGTCACTGGAAGAGAAACTGTCCAATTTACTTGGAGGATCCGAAGAAAAAGAAAGCAGTTCAGATTTCTGGATCAGGTATTTATGTTATAGAAGTCAATTTGTCTATTTCTACATCTTGGGTATTTGATACTGGATGTGCTTCTCACATTAGTATAAATGTGCAGGGCCTGCAGAGAAGTAGAACTTTGGCTAAGGGAGAAGTGGACCTAAGAGTAGAAAATGGAGCAAAAGTTGTTGCTTTAGCTGTAGGGACTTATTATTTATCTATGCCCTCTGAACTTGTTTTAGAACTAGAAGACTGTTTTTACGTGCCTGCGATTCGCAGAAATATTATTTCTGTTTCTTGTTTGGACAAGAAAGGTTTTTCGTTTACAATAAAGAACAGCATTTGCTCTTTTGCTTTGAATGATTTAAACTATGGTGTTGCGCGTTTATTTAATGGTTTATATGTTCTTGATTTAGATAACCCTGTCTGTAATATAGAAAACAAACGACTTAAAATGAATGACTCAAATCAAACATACCTCTGGCATTGTCGTCTAGGCCACATAAATGAGAAACGCATATCCAAATTACATAAGGATGGATACTTGGATAAGTTTGATTTTGAATCATACCAAGAATGCGAATCTTGTTTGCTTGGTAAGATGACTAAAGCCCCTTTCACTGGTAAGGGTCAAAGGGCCACTAAATGTCTGGAGCTAATACATAGTGATGTATGTGGCCCAATGCGTGTAATGGGTAGAGGAGGCTACTACTACTTCAAAACATTTACTGATGATTTCAGTAGATATGGATATGTATATCTTATGAAGAACAAATCCGATTCTTTTGAAAAATTTAAAGAATACAAGGTTGAAGTAGAGAAGCAAATTGGCGGAGATGCAAGTATTAAGATCTTACGATCCGATCATGGGGGTGAATACTTAAGCACCGAATTTAGAGAGTATTTGAAAGAGTGTGGTGTATCACAACTCACTCCTCCAGGAACACCTCAATGGAATGGAGTTTCAGAGAGGAGAAATTGCACCTTGTTGGACATGGTGCGATCGATGATGAGTCATGCAGATCTTCCAATTAGTTTCTGGGGTTACGCTCTAGAAACAGCGGCTTTCACACTTAACCGTGTTCCTACTAAGAAGGTTCAAAAGACTCCATATGAGATATGGAAGGAGAAACGGTCAGGCATGAACTTTATGAAAGTTTGGGGATGTAAGGCGTTTGTGAAACGTCAAGAATCTGACAAGCTTGGACCTAAATCCGAAGAGTGCATTTTTGTAGGATACCCTAATGAAACAAAGGCGTATTATTTTTATAGTCCTTCTGAGCAGAAAGTGTTTATTGCTCGAGATACAATACCACACTCTAGTGCCTGGAGGAGGCTTGTCGCAGCAGAAGCACGATGGTCACACTAGTTCCATGGGTATTAGATAAATGGGTGATTGGCTCTAGTGCAAGTGGGAGATTGTTAGTGTAGGTGCTCTAGAGGCAATACATTATTCTTTTATAATCTTTATGTCAGTTGATCATTCAATAAATTTATTTATTATGAGCTTAATTACTGCGATATTTTTTTAGCATAATAAATGTCCTTAAAATCATGATACAAATTGTATAGTTTAAGTACATGACTTGAACTTGAGATTATATAATATATCATATTCTTAAAGGTCCCTAGTCGAGTATTATTATATAGGACAATAATAATACATAGATAGACTAGTATGTTGTTTGACAAGATAACCACATCTCATTGGTTATAAGTATGGGGATACTAAAGTCAATACATAGGTACATGTGAGAGTACATGGTACTGGACAGACCCACAGTGAGATTCTTCATGTTTAATAAAGTCATAAGAAAGACTCACAGTGATAATGGTGTAACGATCCTTTGACTTGAAATCATTATATTTCTATACGAGGATTAATATACTTTGACTACCTTAAAAGTTACTTTTGATCGGGTGATGATAAAAGTGGACATCGGGTATATCATAGGTCGCAAGAGAAATATGAATGATAGATAAAGGATTTAACCCTCCTATAATTAGGAGAGATATTATTGGCCTCTTGATTGAGTGAGATTATAAAAGTATGGTCATGCTCAAATAATGATTTGTCTCGATAATCTACTCATGGATCAAGTAAACCCGGATTAAATATTGAAGAGGATGACTAAATACATGCCTCGAGTTTAATCTATAATATGTATGGTTAAAGGGATTATATTACACGAAAAACATTAATCATGAAAGGTTTTATCTAATCACGATTTAATTATTGTTTAATTGGGTAACAATGATGTATTACTAGATACCGCTCATTGTTTATAATTTTATTAGAGAATAAAATTAATGCCAATTAAATAATAGCCTATAGGGTTGCACAAATAGAGCACTTAATGGAATAGTTAATTTAAATTATGGATTTAAATTAATTGATTATTATTTGAATTTTATTATAATTAAGTAAGACTTAATTGAGATAATATAAATTCGAATTAAAAGGAATGTTTTTGCCCATAATAATTAAGTATGACTTAGTTATTAATTAAATAATAGAAATTCGTTTTTATTATTTAATCCAATACCTACTAGGGTTGGGCTTTGCTGTTATGGGCCTTTTTAATCAACCATTATAAATACATAATGATAGGTTAAAGAGGCTTGTACGTTTTTGAGAAAACCCTAGCAACAAAGAGAGGCAGAGGCAATTCAGATCGTCAAGAAGGAGGCTAGTACATCCATTCCATAGTCAAGTTCGTGAGACGTTCTTGAAGGTGCTCGTGTGAATACCATAGAGGTGTTTCTCCGAGAGGTAGACACAAAGCGTGATAGCTAGGATCTCCGTTGAGTTCGTGAAAGTTAAGCTCTTGAAAGGTATGATTCGTTATCTCCATAATCTGCCCATAATTATACATGGATCCTGTTTTAGGTTTCAAAATTTTTTTGTTTTATTTACGTTTATCCGCTACGTTTTATGCCTTCGGAACCCAACATAAATATATCTTAACATATAAAAAAAATTGAACAATTGAACAACACCATGCTGGTGAAGTGGATGCCAACTGTGTTCAGAAGTTACTCATTCTTTTTTGGGAAATTCTCGATGGTACCCTCGTAGAATTGGCTTTTGTAAATGGTAAAAAAAATTGTTTTGACTTCTAGATTGTACCATTCGACTATTATGTCATTTTCTACGGTACCCCTATCATTAACCTCTCTTAATCAAATGTTATATTTTGGGTATCATTTGAAAAAACGTTAACTATAGAATGGTACCATTAATAATTTCTCTTAAATATATCATTATAATTTTATTAAATATAATATTCTGAAAATTTAAACATACAAATTAAACTAAATCAAACGTTTTTAAAGTTGGGGTTAGGTTAAAATGAATGATAACTGATCAAAATAAATCGGGGACAATCAAACTGACAATAATTATGATTCCAAAATCGATTATCATCTTTGACAAAGTAACAAAAAATCTTATTTGTTTCAATCTGTTTCCATCCGAGTACATCTTCTTATTTCCCTATTTCAGGCATACAAATAATTATTTATTGATGTATTATTTAAATGAACATTTCAAATTTTCAAAAAAAAAGTATTAGGACTGAGTTTCGGTTCTTATTTTAAGATTGGTCCTCATTTAAACACAGATACTCATGGACTAGTTTTTAATGTTATTATTTTTTTTTTTAAAAGGTTATTTAATTCGGCTTTCGATTTGAACCTAAGAAATTCTCAATGGTACTCTTCTAATATTGACTTTTACGAATATTATCAAAACTATAACATCTGACTAGAGGAAGTTAACAATAGGGGTACAATATAGAATGATATAATAGTAGAATGGTAACATCCGGAAATCAAAACTATTTTGTGTACCATTTAAAAAAACCAATTGTAAGAGAGTACCATAGAGAGTTTCCCTTATTTTTTTGGTAACATTCTCATCTTACAATTAAATGGATGTACTTATTCTCACCTCCCTCCAATAAATACAATGCAATAAAACTAAAAGTGAACATTTTATTTGACATGGCAATAACTTGTACGGTTCAAAGTGTAAGTATTTGCTAACTCCTTTTTCAACTCTAACCTTCACTCACACACTTTATTTGATGTTAAGTATCACCATCAATTACTTTTATATGCATTGTACTCACTTCAATTTTTTGTCAACAATGAAAATGATAAATCCAAGAGGAAATGGTGATCACGAAAATTTCATTAACACTAGAGCTAGTGTGGTAAAATATATGGAATGTACCAAGAATCACGCAAAAGCCGCAGGAGGGCACGCTCTGGACGGGTGCCATGAATTTTTTGCAAGCATTGGGGAGGAGGTCACAACCTCTACAAGTATTTGTGCAGCTTGCGGTTGTCCCCGTTCATTCCATCCTAGGCTAGTCACTGAACTCCGAGAACCAGAACCAGAACCACCAGCGGAACCACAGCCAGAACCACAACCCCAACCAGAAGGAGATGTGATTGCTAATAATTAAGTACTATATTTTGTACTATTAAATATCATCAAGTCATCCACTGGTTCAATTTATGAACTAAAATATAGGATTTAAACTATGGCTTGCAATTCTCATTTCTTTAAAAAATATTCAATAAATTGATGGGTTTTTTTTGTAAAAGCCATGGTTCCACTTGTGTATAATTCTACATGATTAACTTGTTTCTTTATTTTATGATGGGCTACAATACTTTAACCTAACTAGTTTCTTTATTATCTAATGAAATGCTTTTTTTAAAAGATAATTTTAATTGGTAATGGAATTCACCATGAACACATCACAATGATGCACTACAATGGTGCACCGTAGTGTTTGATATAATATCTCTAATAACTAGCATAGTAAACTTATTTGTTTTTTATTTTTTTTATTTTTCATGATGTAATTGTTACCAACTTTACAACCACAACTTTTGGCACTTTTTACCAACTTTACAACCACAACTTTTGGCACTGTATTCCATAATTTTGTTATAAACGAATTTAATTCAATCGAAGGTTTGTCACTTATAAATTTGGCCTTATAAAATAGTATTCTCTTTCTTTTTAGTAATACACTTCTCTGATTAAACTATGACAAAGAAGGTTTTCTAGAACAAGCATAGAAAATTATAGATATCAGTTTAGTGTCAATTGTTCAAGCATATATTAATTTTCAAAATGAAAAATTTAATCTATACAATTAGATATCGTGATACCATCTTTCATTATTTCATTTTATACAAAACATATTTTATACAATGCAAAACATAAGTAATGCCCTTGAAAATTGAATCTAATTACACTAATGCCATTAACTACAATATTTTGTAATATATTAAAAAAATATAATATTGAATGGTTAGGATCTAGTCTAATCTCTTATTAATGAGTGTCCATATAAACCTACCATCTTTATATACATACATACATAGATAGATATAGATGTATGTGTATGTATATATATTAATATATTTGTATATTTGGAATCCGGTAAAAATCAGTCAAGGTATTTGTAGATGAGGGTAAACACATATTTTAATTCTTTCTATTTTTAAGATCTTTAAAAACTTAAAAACAAAGTGATAAAATAGAGTAATCCAAGATTAAAAAAAATCAGGCACGAATAAATTTGAAAAACTAACCGCACTTGATTTATATATATTACCAACATACATGTTTAATAGATAAAAAAATATTATAATTTTTTAGGTCCAGTAAATTAAAACGATTATATATTCTTCCCATCTGACCGGACCTAATTGAATATATTTTTCTTGAACCTTTGTTTAACCCACCAATTTTCTTGATTCGAAAATCAATGTTTTTTCTTTCTCCGAGATTCTAAGTTAAAATGATTTGTCTTAGCTTCAATTTTTACCGGAGACTCCAATCAAAATGTGTTATTCTAATTTTGATACAATGGATACTTTCAAGTCACTATCAATGGGTATTTGAATGTTCTATCAATAGATATTGATTTATTCTTTAGTCGTGGGAGATGTGTTGAAGTATATTGATACTTTTTGACTATTGGGTTTGATTTAACTAATTATCACAATAGGATTGTGAACTTAGAGGCATAGAATTTGGCGAGATTTATTATATAAATATGAACAAATGTTGTTCCACCAAGCTATCCAAGAGTTATATAGTTGATATAATTGACAAATGCTGTCTACCTAAATAATCATATTTTAGGAGAAAAGTCAAAGCTGACCTAATGGGTGGTGAAATATGGATCTTGGCTCACTAGAAAGGATATAGAAGATATTTTTCCGAATTAATAGTTAGGGCTATTGATTTGATAAAAATAGTCGGAGATATATATTGTGAATATATATATATATATGAATAATCATTTAAACATAATTTAATTATTATCTATAAACTAAGTCATTTTATCCATTTTAATATTGTTGATATCAAATAACAAATAACACTAATAACTTCTCTATGTAATAGTCCTTGAGAAGGACAAGCTGACATGAAATAATTTCCTCGATTGACATAGGAACTTGAGGATTGTCCTCGTGTTCAAGGATGTCACTCAAACCCCTCGCTTATTTCTTCTAGCTGAGAATGAAACATGTGTAGAACAAAATGCTTACTAGAAGTAAATTAATTATGCAACTGATGTTTTATGTCTCATGCTTGTAATTATGAGTGCTGAGCTTTAGAAGCAATAAGAGCATAATGATGCTTATGATATGATTGAGCACCTTCAAAAGATGTTTGAAGGATAGGCTCGTTAGAAAGATTTGACAATAATAAGGCACCATACTTTTGTATTAATGGGAGAATCATATCTGGTTGGACCACATGTTCTAAAGGTGATACGCATATGTAACTTGATATTTTGGGTTTCAAGAATGGTTTAGAGATGCAGCTTTATTTGATCAAACGATCTTTGAACAACTTCTATTCTCAGTTTGTTAAGAACAAAAGGAATGAGATAGACAGAACACTCACTAGGTTGTTAAGCATGTTTAGAACTACTGAAAATAAAACGGTAAAGGCATGAATTACATCCATATTGATGATGTACACATGAAATGCAAATGGGAAAGGAAAGTGGACAGGCAAGGTGAAGATTTGATCTTATTCAATGCCAAACCAAAAGTCCAATACCAAAGGGCTTTTGAAGCCTAATAGTGGTGTTGCTAAAGGAGATGATTGTCATTTCTGTGGAAATAACTAGATGAATGGAAGTTAAATTGGCAAGCTTATTTGGAAGATCTAAAGAAGAAGACTAGCAATGGTCAAGCTTCAGGTATAGGGTTAGAATTGGAGCAAAAGTTGTACTGTAGTTGAAGGAACTCGATACATAATGTTGCCCATATGGCAAGATTTAGAACATGATAAATTGTTATTACGTGCCTGCCTTTAGCGGATACATTAAGTCAATTTTTTGTCAGGACAATAAAGGTTTTCATTTTAATTAAATAAACAATAGTTGTTTATTTTATTTCAATGATAAGACTTATAATATTGCACAACTAGTTAACAATTTATATGTTCTAAGTTGACTCAAATTAAACATTACCTCTACCATTTTCGTTAAGCCATATTATTGAGAAACGCATTTCTGTGTTATATATAGATGAATACTGTTAGGGCGAAAACACGCGCTAATATTCACGCAAGCATACGCGTTCGTAAGTAATATAGAATACTTTCTAGTTCGTTCCCTCAGAGACTCAGACTAAATTATTGTCTAATTAAACTCACTCACCAATGTATGATTACTTCTCAATGTTAAGATACTAACACTTAAAATTGTTGATTAAATATTAACTATAATTAACTACTTAATTAATCACTTAACTAACACTTCAATTTATCAATAATAAAACACTCATGAGATCACAACTTCATTATTACTTCCTTCTATAGCCATTGTTATTACCTTTAGCATGTGACAGTGATGATATTAATCGAATAACACGAAACTGATAAAAGCCAACTTTCATTGTACTAATACCATTCTACCAAGCATCCACAATTAAGATAGAAGTTGAATAGTCATCAATTATGTTGAGTTCCCATATATCTACAGAAATTGACAACACGATGATTTAAGCACAAGTTATTCCTTTTGATTACATAGGGCAAATAAAACTGTTAGAGTTACCCACTAATCATGCACAACGTACATGAACCTATGCTAGCATGGCAAGTTCTAAATCTCAAGATCCACCGTCGCTTCACACGAGATTAACACCCTATCTTATATGTTCGCGACGCACATAAGACGAATACGCACAACCAATACTAGATATCATGCAATCATCACACACTAAAGTATTAAACAATTAACTAAAGAATTCCATAATAAATCCGTTGCAACCCCATGATCACGATTAGCCCATAATAGCACTTATCGTCATCATGGGTTCATCTGAAATCATGATAAACAAACACAAGAAAATAATAACTAAACTATTTATATTAAAACAGAGTACGTCACAAGAGTAAATAAGTTCAAAGCAAGAAAACTAGCATCCAACGTTATAACGAAACAAGAATCACAAGAATGTATGCTTCCTCTTCGTTGCGGTGTGCTAAATCGGTCTTCTTCCTTATCTCCTTCGCTCCTTGCGTAAAAACACAATCTTCTTCAATCCACACTTGTGAAAACGTCTCAAATCTACTTATATAATAGTCCCATAAAACTTAGATTACATAGAAGTGGAAACCAAACAGAAGTAGAAGTCCTAAAATAATTTGTGTTTTTTCCCGACCCTGCGCGGCCGCTCAGCATAGCTGAGCGGGCGCTCAGCTTGCTGCGCGGCCACTCAGCAATGCTGAGCGGGCGCTCAGACCTCTACTGGAAAAATTCTAATTTCGCTCCGTTTCTTCGCCGTAATCTGCCATTTTCTTTCCTCTCGCAATGGTGAACACATGCCAAGGCTTATTCTTGATGATTCCTCCCCCGAAATGCAACTAAAACCCTGAAATGCATAAACACTAGAAAAACGCATCAAATACACAAAATACTTGATTTCAAGACACCAATTTAAGCCATTTTAAGACGTTCTAAGTGGTATAAAATGCCACTTATCACACCCCCAAACTTAAATCGATGCTTGTCCTCAAGCGTCACAGACTCAAAAACAAATAAAAACATGCATGAATGCAATCTATATAAAAATGCAGCGATCCCCCTTACTACAATTAACCAACCAAATTGTCATATCTCAACGAATGCAGTTAGACAACTAAAGATCAATAAACTCATGCAAACAGACATATAGCCAGAAACGTGGTGTGTGCAAATGCTTAACAGATATGCTTCGGAACTAGACCAATTACTATGACTAGACTATCCTCAAGGCAATCCTACGATTATACAAAGAATAAAAAATTCTAGGCACAAAGTGATATACAACACTACAAGAACTCTGGAGCTTACTACGGAATCGTGCTTTTTATTTACAACTCAAATGCTTATTTGACCGTGCAATGAGTGAGGTCCACAAAAGACTTATACAATGGTATCCATGTAACGAGCGTTAGGTTAGCGGATCCCAGACTCTAAAAGCCTTAGGTCACTAGGCACAAAGTCCCCTAAAAACTTAATAACTCGAATACCAAAGAGCCCACTCTTGATCAATTATGCAAAATTATTTTTTATTTTTTTTTATTTTTATACTTCTGAGCAAGTGCGTTTCACTCCATCTTGCTCAACCCTAGACTACTCGCACCATATGCGAGCCGGCTCCTAGCCATTTGACGCCTAGCCACAACTAGCAACAACTTCCATATTTTTTTCTCCAAATTTTTTTCTTTTTCATGTCTTTATCACTAAGAACCTATAATCGAATTCTAAGCATAATAAGTAGATTGACCTTGAAAACAACCAAATCATAACAACAATCTAGCCCTTACGCATTCTCTAAGACTTAGTGGACTTACAATTGTTTCTAGCATGCATATCAACCTACACAGCTTAATATCACTTTAATGCTATCACTACACTCGCATCAATATCACAATTCAGTTGATAAATCATTGCAAAAGGGATCATGGTAAATGCATGAGCTACATGACATTCATAAAAAAAAACTATATGGCATAAATTATGCAACTATATGAACTAAACTATCATGAATATGCAACTAAATGACACACACACAATATTCCTTAACTACCACCCCCAAACTAAAAATCTTCACTGTCCTCAGTGAAAGTAGTAGAAAGGAACACAGGGTATACCTACTCGGAGTCATCATCATCATCACCCTCAGTGGGTGGAGTATCAGGCGGCGGGTATGCAGAGTCCTCACCAAAAATTGGCCACTGGATATCAGCTCCAAGGCCTCAAAAAGCAGTCCCTAACGCAAGGGTGAGCTCCTGAGCAAACCTGCTCTGCGTCTCATACATGGCATCCATCTGCCGTGAAAGCCTCCTATACTGAGCATCAACTTTCCCAGCACCCTCCTGAGCTCTCGAAGAACCAGCCTCATCACGCCCTGGCCTAGCCATAGTAGCACCTCATGCTAGACGCCCTCCTTGAAGACGATAACCCAGCCCATGCTCCTCAGGCTCACCACTGGTCCACTCCTGCATCCCATTCAGAGTGCTAGAATCAATCGGAGCTGCTGGCAACTGCAACTGCTCATGAGCCGGCCAGTTCACTCCCACTGCTCGGCATAGCTTCGTAACCGTAGATGCATAAGGAATGTTCATATGCTTCGCTCCCCTCAAAAACTTCAGAATTCCTTGGTAGATAAACTCACCAAGGTCCACATAGTATTCCTCATTCAGAATTCCCCACAACAACTGTGCTCTCTCAACTGTGACCTCGTGTGCATGCGAAGAAGGCAAAATATTAGCACAAATAAATGCATTCCATGCACGGGCATACCTGTTCATGGCGATCACCGGAAAGTGACGATACTCATTAGTGCCGGTCCTGCAGGTCCAAACTGTGCCCGATCGACAGAGAGTCGCACAAATCAAATCCAAGTCAAAATCCTCAGCAGTCTTTTCATTCCAGTTCTCCTCCTCGGGCTTCCTCTCTCGCTGTCCAATAACATGGCGAATCGCCGCAGGATGATAATCAACCGTCAGCCCACGGACCACAGAAAACCCATTCTTTTCGGCCTTCGCGTTCGCGTAGAACTCGTGAACAATGCTTATCGGTACTGCTTCGGGTGACTCACAAAAAGCTATTCACCCCTTCTCTGCAATCATGGGCAACAACTCACCATCCCTCCCCGATGGTAAAAACCCCCTCTCCTTCAGAATCGGCTTCCCCAACAGCCTAGTGTACTCCTCCTCCGCAGCTCTGTCAGTTAACCGAGGCCTTGTAGTAGTACCCCTCGATGAATCAGCAGTAGGAACTGTGCTGCTGCTGTGAATAGTGCGTGCTCTCTTGGGTGCCATTGATTCGTGAATAAAAATGTGTAAGAACTGATTTTTGATGTTTGTGAGAGGGTTTAAGTGTAGGAAGTTTTGTGGGAGATATGTAGGATAGGTGTATGTATATATAGGGTGTGGATTAGATTAGGGTTTGGGAATTAAGGAGTAAAATGATGGGGTAGTGGGAACAAATCGTGGGTTTATGGGCTAAAACTGTTTTTGTGTTTTTTTTTTTCTGAACTGAAAAAAAATTCTGGTACTCGACCCCTGAGCGGTCGCTCAGCAAAACTGAGTGGGCGCTCAGCTTGCTGCGCGATCGCTCAGCAAAGCTGAGCGGGCGCTCAGGGGGTCACTGGAATTTTTTTTTCAGCCCCTGTTTTCTGATTTTTTTTGTATTTTTGGATAGGTTATTAACTTCTAAGGGTTCCTGTAACAACAATTCATGAGTTGCCTCCCACGCAGCGCTTCTTTTTCGTCATTAGCTTGACGTTTCGTACCCTTCTCAAGTAGTCAACAAAATGGCACTAACCACTTCTCGGTTTGCCCTGTCCCCATAGTAGTGCTTCAACCGCTGACCGTTAACCTTGAATGCTTGGTCCGGATCATTCTCAAAAATTTCCACCGCTCCATGTGGAAACACAGTTTTGACAATAAAAGGTCCAGACCACCTTGATTTCAACTTCCCAGGAAAAAGTCGGAGCCGAGAGTTGAATAAGAGAACTTGTTGCCCTGGCACAAATAACTTTGGATGCAGCTTCCTATCGTGCCACCTCTTCACCTTTTCCTTATATATTTTGTTATTTTCGTACGCTTGAAGTCGAAATTCATCAAGTTCATTAAGCTGAAGCATTCTTTTTTTACCAGCTGCATCTAAATCTAGGTTCAACTTCTTCAATGCCCAGTAGGCCTTATGCTCAAGCTCCGCAGGTAGATGACATCCCTTACCGTACACCAACTGAAATGGTGACATCCCAAGTGGAGTTTTGTATGCTGTTCTGTAAGCCCAAACAGCTTCATCGAGCTTTAAAGACCAATCCTTCCTTGACGGACAAACAACCTTCTCTAGAATGTGTTTTATCTCTCTGTTAGACACTTCCGCTTGACCATTTGTTTGCGGATGATAGGCAGTAGCTACTCGATGATTCACATTATAACGCTGCATCATAGAAGTGAACTTACGGTTGCAAAAATGCGATCCTTCATCACTTATGATTACCCGAGGTGTTCCAAACCTTGTGAAAATTTGCTTATGAAGAAAATTTAGCACTACCTTTGCATCATTTGTCGGTAAAGCTTTAACTTCGACCCATTTTGAGACATAATCGACTGCCAGCAAGATGTACTGATTATTGCCAGACGAGATAAAAGGCCCCATGAAATCGATTCCCCATACACCAAAGACCTCGACTTCAAGCATCACATTTAATGGCATTTCATCCTTCCTTGACAAATTTCCCACTCTTTGGCAACGATCACACCTTAAAACAAACTGATGAGCATCCTTGAACAAAGTAGGCCAGAAAAAACCTGCTTGCAGAATACGAGCTGCCATCTTCTCACCACCATAGTGTCCACCATAAACCGTGGAATGGCAGTCTCATAATATCCCCTTCGTCTTACAGAACGGGATACATCTCCTGATTATCTGGTCAGCTCCCTGTCTAAACAAATATGGTTCATCCCACATATACCACTTCACCTCATGCAGAAACTTCTTCTTTTGAGCGGATGTCAAATTAGGAGGCATTATATTGCTGACGAGATAGTTTACAATATCTGTAAACCATGGTTCTTCCTCCTGAATTGCAAACAACTGCTCATCCGGAAAAGATTCATTGATTAACGTCCTATCTTGTGAAGTAGAATCGGGATTCTCCAACCTAGAGAGATGGTCAGCTACTTGATTTTCAGTACCTTTTCTATCTTTGATCTCTAACTCAAATTCCTGAAGTAAAAGCACCCAACGAATGAGTCTCGGCTTCGAATCCTTCTTAGAAACCAGATAGCGAATAGCTGCATGATCAGTGAATACTGTTACTTTCGTACCAAGCAGATAAGATCGAAATTTCTCAAAACCAAAGACTATAGCCAAAAGCTCCTTCTCAGTAGTGGTGTAGTTCAATTGGGCACCATTTAAAGTCTTACTCGCATAGTAGACCACATGGAAGAGATTTTTCTTGCGCTTTCCCAGAACTGCACCTACCGCATAATCACTCGCATCACACATCATCTCAAACGGTTCTGTCCAATCTGGTGCTGTAATAACTGGTGCAGTGATCAAACTCTTCTTGAGAGTCTCGAATACTGCCAAACATTCATCATCAAATTTGAAAGGCACATCTTTCTCAAGCAAATTGCACAACGGCTTAGATATCTTTGAAAAGTTCTTGATGAATCGCCGATAAAAACCCGCATGACCAAGAAAACTACGGATTCCTTTCACAGAATTAGGTGGGGGAAGATTTTCAATGACTCCCACCTTGGCCTTGTCCACCTCCAGACCCTTGCTAGAGACCTTATGCCCAAGGATAATGCCTTCACGCACCATAAAATGACATTTCTCCCAATTGAGCACCAAATTAGTTTCCACGCATCTTTTGAGTACGACGCGCAGATTATTCAAACATTCATCATATGAGTGTCCAAAGACGGAGAAGTCATCCATGAACACTTTGACGTTATTTCCAATCATGTCAGAGAATATAGCCATCATACATCTCTGAAAGGTGGCCGGGGTGCCACATAACCCAAACGAAACTCTGCGAAAAGCAAACGTGCCAAATGGACAAGTGAAGGTAGTCTTTTCCTGATCCTCTGGTGCAATACAAATCTGATTATACCCGGAATAACCATCCAGAAGACAAAAATACTCATGTCCCGCCAATCTGTCAAGCATCTGATCAATAAATGGAAGAGGGAAGTGATCCTTCCTTGTGGCTTTGTTCAATTTTCTATAATCCATGCATACTCTCCATCCTGTAACTGTTCGAGTAGGGATGAGCTCATTCTTTTCATTTATGACCACAGTGATACCTCCCTTCTTAGGTACACATTGTACGGGGCTCACCCACGAGCTGTCAGAAATAGGATAAATGATGCCTGCATCTAGCCATTTCAGAATTTCTTTCTTCACCACCTCCTTCATGATGGGATTCAGTCTTCGCTGCTGTTCCACAGTTGGCTTACTACCTTCCTCTAGCAGAATTTTATGCATAAAATATGAAGGACTTATCCCCTTGATGTCTGCTATGGTCGATCCTATAGCCGATTTGAATTCTCTCAAAATCCTTAAGAGCTTGTCTTCCTCACTACCTGAAAGGTCAGATGAAATAATAACAAGTAACGTAGATGAATCACCTAAAAAAGCATACCTCAAGTGCTCAGGTAATGGCTTGAGCTCCAAGGTAGGTGCTTCCTCTATTGATGGTTTGAGCTTCCCTTCAGCGTTCTTAAGGTCAGAAGTACCAAGAGATTCAAATGGTATGTCCAGCTTTCGCTTCCAGGGAGAAGCGTTCAGATATTGTAATTGCTCGTTGCTATCTTCATCATTGCCGTCAAAATCCCCCACTAAGGCCTTTTCCAATGCATCAGACATTAGCATGTGATCGAGTTCCGAAGTAACTGCGGAATCAATCACATCCACTTTTAAGCACTCCTCATCTTCTGTAGGGAATTTCATTGCCTTGAATACGTTGAAGGTCACATCCTGATCTTGAACCCGCATAGTAAGTTCACCTTTTTGCACATCTATCAAGGTACGACCAGTAGCCAAGAAAGGCCTTCCCAAGATTATGGGAATCTTCTTATCTTCCTCAAAATCCAGAATAACAAAATCTGCTGGGAAGAAGAGCTTATCCACCTTGACGAGCACATCCTCAACTATGCCCCTTGGGTAAGTAATGGAACGGTCAGCCAATTGTAGCGACATGTATGTGGGTTTTGGATCAGGCAGATCCAGCTTTTTAAAGATCGACAACGGCATCAGATTAATGCTTGCTCCCAAATCACAAAGGCACTTGTCAAACGTCAGATTGCCAATTGTGCAAGGAATGGTGAAGCTTCCTGGATCTTTCAGTTTTGGTGGTAACTTTTGCTGCAGAACAGCGCTGCATTCTTCCGTGAGAGCAACGGTTTCAAGGTCATCCAGTTTCACCTTCCTTGAAAGAATAGTCTTCATAAACTTCGCATAACTAGGCATTTGTTCAAGAGCCTCAGCGAAAGGTATATTGATGTGAAGTTTCTTGAACACCTCCAGAAACTTTCCGAACTGTCTATCCAGCTTTTGTTGCTGCAATCTCTTAGGAAAAGGTGGTGGAGGATAGAGCTGTTTCTCCCCTATATTAGCCTCAGGCAGAGTGTGTTCAACAGTAGTCTTCCTTGGTTCCGCCGCTTTCTCCTTTTGCGTAGATTCTTCACCTCTAATTTCAGCTTCTACTTCTTTTGCCTTTTCAGCATCAACTACTTTTCTAGACCTTAAGGTAATAGCCTTGACTTGCTCTTTAGCTTCCTTCCTGCCTGGTACTTCCGTGTCACTGGGAAGAGTGCCAGGTTGACGATTGAGCACTGCATTGGCTAATTGACCGATTTGATTTTCCAAGGTCTTGATAGAAACTGCCTGACTCTTGCACAACAGCTTAAGTTCCTCAAAATCAGCACTAGTAGGTGCAGCTGCACTTCCCTGTTGAGGATATGATTGCCTTGTAGCATACTGCTGAGGTTGCTGGAATCCAGGTGGGTTAAACTGTTTACTCACTCCTTGCTGATATGGTGGCTGAATAGCATTCTGATTATTCCCCCAGCTGAAATTTGGATGATTTCTGTTGTTAGGATGATAGGTCGCTGGCACAGGCTGCTGTTATCGCTGATTTATTCACATACTGAACAGATTCATTGACAAGAGAACACTGATCCGTAGCATGAGAACCTGCATAAAGCTCACAAACCATAGCTATTTGATTAACTCCATACATAGCCAGATAATCAACCTTCATTGATAGCGCTTGGAGCTGGGCTGCAATAGCGGTGGCTGCATCAACTTCCAGAATACCTGCTACCTTGCCTGACGTCATCCTCTGAGTTGGGTTTTGATGCTCATTTGCAGCCATCGTCTCTATAAGATTATACGCCTCAGTATAGCTTTTAGCCCATAAGGCGCCTCCAGCTGCTGTATCGAGCATGGGCCGAGATTGAGCCCCCAAACCATTATAGAAACCAGTGATCACCATCCAATCCGGCATTCCATGATGTGGACATTTTCTCAACATTTCCTTGTAGCGTTCCCAAGCCTCGCACATAGATTCTGTAGGTTGTTGCGCAAACTGAGTAATAGCACTCCTCATAGCAGCAGTCTTTGCCATCGGATAAAACTTCACCAGAAACTTTTGCGCAAGATCTTGCCACGTAGTGATGGACCCAGCTGGTTCAGAATGTAACCAGTCTTTAGCCTTGTCCCTCAGTGAGAATGGGAAAAGCCTCAACTTGATAGCGTCATCAGTCACGCCATTATACTTAAAAGTGCTGCAGATCTCGACAAATTCCTTATGTGCATGTTGGGGTCTTCAGTTGCCGCTCCTCCAAAAGAAACAGAATTCTGCACCATCTGAATAGTGCCCGGCTTGATTTTAAAGGTGTTAGCTTGAATAGCCAGATGAAGGATGCTTGACTGAATGTCATCAATTTTAGGCCGAGAAAAATCCATAAGAGCTGGATCAGCTTGAACAATACGATCTCCCATGTTTACTGGTTCTTTCTGCTCAGTTCCTGAATCCGAATCCTCAAAATCTAACTTCTCCGGAATATCAAGAACTTCGTCTGTCTTCTCAGCTGTATCTAAAGTCCTCTTGCGAGCACGAGAACGAGTTTGCATAAACACTTGCTAAAGTACCTGAAACACAACCGGAAAAAATAAGTAACTACTACGTCCTAATCACTGAGTCCTAATGACCAATGATGGTAAGTACATAAACTAAACAAATACGCCGAGTCCCCGGCAGCGGCGCCAAAAACTTGTTAGGGCGAAAACACGCGCTAATATTCACGCAAGCATACGCGTTCGCAAGTAATATAGAATACTTTCTAGTTCGTTCCCTCAAAGATTCAGACTAAATTATTGTCTAATTAAACTCACTCACCAATGTATGATTACTTCTCAATGTTAAGATACTAACACTTAAAATTGTTGATTAAATATTAACTATAATTAACTACTTAATAAATCACTTAACTAACACTTCAATTTATCAATAATAAAACACTCATGAGATCACAACTTCATTATTACTTCCTTCTATAGCAATTGTTATTACCTTTAGCATGTGACAATGATGATATTAATCGAATAACACGAAACTGATAAAAGCCAACTTTCATTGTACTAATACCATTCTACCAAGCATCCACAATTAAGATAGAAGTTGAATAGTCATCAATTATGTTGAGTTCCCATATGTCTACAGAAATTGACAACACAACGATTTAAGCACAAGTTATTCCTTTTGATTACATAGGGCAAATAAAACTGTTAGAGTTACCCACTAATCATGCACAACGTACATGAACCTATGCTAGCATGGCAAGTTCTAAATCTCAAGATCCACCGTCGCTTCACACGAGATTAACACCCTATCTTATATGTTCGCGACGCACATAAGACGAATACGCACAACCAATACTAGATATCATGCAATCATCACACACTAAAGTATTAAACAATTAACTAAAGAATTCCATAATAAATCCGTTGCAACCCCATGATCACGATTAGCCCATAATAGCACTTATCGTCATCATGGGTTCATATGAAATCATGATAAATAAACACAAGAAAATAATAACTAAACTATTTATATTAAAACAGAGTATGTCACAAGAGTAAATAAGTTCAAAGCAAGAAAACTAGCATCCAACATTATAACGAAACAAGAATCACAAGAATGTATGCTTCCTCTTCGTTGCGGTGTGCTAAATCGGTCTTCTTCCTTATCTCCTTCGCTCCTTGCGTAAAAACACAATCTTCTTCAATCCACACTTGTGAAAACGTCTCAATTCTACTTATATAATAGTCCCATAAAACTCAGATTACATAGAAGTGGAAACCAAACAGAAGTAGAAATCCTAAAATAATTTGTCTTTTTTCCCGACCCTGCGCGGCCGCTCAGCATAGCTGAGCGGGCGCTCAGCTTGCTGCGCGGCCGCTCAGCAATGCTGAGCGGGCGCTCAGACCTCTACTGGAAAAATTCTGATTTCGCTCCGTTTCTTCGCCGTAATCTGCCCGTTTCTTTCCTCTCGCAATGGTGAACACATGCCAAGGCTTATTCTTGATGATTCGTCCCCTGAAATGCAACTAAAACCCTGAAATGCATAAACACTAGAAAAATGCATCAAATACACAAAATACTTGATTTCAAGACACCAATTTAAGCCATTTTAAGACGTATTAAGTGGTATAAAATGCCACTTATCAAATACTTGGATAAGTTTGATTTTGAATCATATGGAAGATGCGAACTTTGTCTCATTAGAAATATGACTAAAGCTTCTTTTACCTTATCAGGTGAAAGGGCCACCGAACGATTATGACTTATGCATAATGATGTATGTGGTCGAATGTGTATGATGGCAAGGAGGGGCTTATACTATTTCATAACATTTACTGATGTTTTCAGTAGATATGGATATGTGGTTCTTATGAAGAACAAATCCGATTCTTTTGAAATGGTTAAAGAATATAAGTCCGAAGTAGAAAAGAAAACAAGGGATAAGTATACAAGTTTTACGATCAGATCGTGGAGGAGAATACTTAAACCTCAATTTCAAAAGTTTCTTGAATGAGTTTTATAGTGTATCAAAATTTACTCCTTCTGGAATGCCTCAATGGAACAGAGATTTTCAGAGGATAAATCGTACCTTTTTGGACATACTGCAATCGATGATGAGTCAAGCGAATCTTCCATTCAGTTTCTTGGGTTATGCTCTAGAAATGGCTGCATATACACTTAACCAAATTCCAACTAAAGCGGTTCAAAAGACTCCATATGAGATATGGACTGATAAACGTCATAGCATGTCATTTATAAAAATTTGGGGACATGAAGCGTTTGTAAAACGTTTAGCCTCTGACAAGCTTGGACCAAAATTAGATAGATGCTATTTCATGGGATACCCAAGTGAGACTAGGGTATAGTTTTTATAATCCTTCCGAGAACAAAGTGTTTGTTGCTCGTGCCGCTGTATTTTTTGAGGAAGAACTACTTTCTAAGAATATCAGTGGGAGAACAATACATCTCGATGAAGATCGAGAACCATGTGATAACATTGAACCAGAGTTGGAATAAGATTAGGATGTACATCAAAATGTTGAAAGTAATCCCGTCCAAAAAACACCGGTTATTCGTAGATCTAGTAGGATTTACCATGAGTCCGGGAAAAATTATGAATTTCTTTTGACTCAAAATGGTGATATGATGCTTACGGATAATTATAAGCCTCTCACCTACCAAGATGCTATGAACAGTTCAGACTCCGAGAGATGGCTAGAGGCCATGAAATTTGAGATGGAATACATGTGTCAAAATAAAGTATTGACTTTAGTTGATCAACTCGAAGAGGTAAAACCTATAGGGTGCAAGTGGGTTTTCAAGAAGAAAACTGATATCAATGGTAAAGTACAGACCTATAAGACGCGACTAGTGGCAAAAAGTTTCAAATAAATTCACGGTATAGACTATGATGAGACTTTTTCACCGGTTAGTATGGTCAAGTCCATCAGGATATTGTTAGCAATACTTGCTTACTTTGACTTTGAGATTTGGCAAATGGATGTCAAAACTGCTTTCTTCTATTGGAGGCTTGAACAGGATGTATATATGATACAACCTGAGGGTTTTGTCGATCCAAAGTTTGCTAAGATAGTATGTATGTTGCTTCTATTTATTTATAGATTGAAGCAAGCCTCAAGGAGAATGAATATTCATTTTGATGAAATGGTC
The DNA here is from genome assembly GCF_009905375.1 of Apium graveolens. NCBI lineage: Eukaryota > Viridiplantae > Streptophyta > Magnoliopsida > Apiales > Apiaceae > Apium > Apium graveolens. Next base: position 54,696 of record NW_027418780.1, on the reverse strand, counting down.
AAAGAGTTTGGTTTTATTCAAAATGAAGATGAACCATATATTTATAAGAAGGTTAGTGGGAGCCATGTGATATTCCTAGTATTATATGTAGATGACATATAACAGATATGGAATAACATACCTTCTCTACAGGCTGTTAAGACTTGGTTGAAAAATAGTTTCTGGGTAAAAGACTTAGGCAATGCTACCTATATATTAGGGATAAAGATCTATAGAGATAGATTGAAAAGGTTAATCGACCTAGTCGGAGTACATACATTGATAAAATATTGCATCATTTTAGGATGCAGGAGATAAATAAATGATATGTTTCGATGTCTCATGGGATAGTGATCTCAAAAGATAACTGCCCCCTAAATCATTAGATGATATGGGCCGTTTGAGAAAGCTCCATATGCTTTAGCAATTGGATCTATAATGTGTACAATGATATGTATTTATCCTAATGTTTTGTATACTTTGAGCATGACGAGCAGATACCAGTCTAATCCAGGTGAGGGTCACTGGATTATTTTGAAGAATATTCTTAAGTACTTGAAGAGGACCAAAGATTTATTTTTGGTATATGGAGAAGATAGGGAACTGGTTGTAAAGGGTTACACTGATACTAGTTTCTTAACCTAATTTCTAAATAGACAACGATGATTATGTGTCTATGTCTGGTTTGTGCTTTGTCTAAATATAAGTTATGTTCACAGTAAGAACATTGATGATTCTATAATGGAATCCGAATATATTGATACTTTTCGAAATAGCCAAGGAGACTATTTAGGCATGTCCTTAGGCGATATCACCTTATTAATGTGATTAATGATCAAGGAGATATAAATGTAAAGTGCATAGTAATGATAATGTTGCAGACCCACTGACTAAGGCTTTATCACAGTAGAAGCACGTTGGTCATACTAGTTCAATGAGTATTAGATACATGGGTGATTGGCTCTAGTGCAAGTGGGAGATTGTTAGTGTTTGTGCCCTAGAGACAACACTATGATGTTTTAATTAAAGACATTTGGATTATTAATATTAATGTACTATCGATTATTAGCTTTATAATTTATTAATTCTTAATTTACTACAATATAAATGTTAGATTAATAAATATCCTTGGAATATGATATGCAATTCTATATCTCTAAGTACGTGACTTAGAAATGAGATTATGAGAATAGTATCAATATTCCTAAAGGTCCCTAGTCGAGTATTATTATTAAGGGACAATAATAATGCATTAAGACTAGTGTGTTTGTTGACTGATGATCACATCTCATTGATCATAGGTATAGTGATACTAAAGTCAAAGACACAGGCATATGTACATGTACATGGTACTGGACAGATCCGATGTGAGATTCCACATGTATGTTGTGTCATAAGTAATTGTCAAAGTGATAATGATATAATGGTGCTTAGACCTCAAGTCATTATATTTCTGTACGAGAATTAATATACATTGATTCCATTAAAAGTTATCCTTGACCGGGTAATGATAAAAGTGGACATTGGGTATATTATGAATCGTATAAAAAATATGAATATCTAGAAGGGATTTAACCCTCCTATTTTAGGAGTGATATTATTGGCCTCTTGTGTGAGCTAGACTACGAAATGCGTGGCCACGCTCAAATGTTGATTTGATATGATAGTCTACTCATTGATGAGGATGACACATTACATACCTCTAGTTTAATCCATAATATGTGATTAAAGGGATTATATTACATTGTACATTATTCACAAAAGGTTTAATCGATCACCAATTCAATTATTACTTGGGTAGCAATGATGTATTACTAGATGTCACTCATTGTTTACGATTTTAAATTAGATTTAAAATTCGTTGCCAACGTAATAATAACCTATACGGTCACACACTTAGAATGCTTGAATGATTATTTAATTTAAATTGGATTTAAATTATATTAAAGTAATTCGAATTATTTATAATATTAATTAATTATGACTTAATTAATTAGATAAATATTGATATTCGAATTTACTAATATTAATTATGAAACTTTGTGTTAAATAATTAAGTGAGACTTAATTATAATACAAATAGGAATTTTGAATTAATAATAACTCCTAATTAGTTAAGAGTTATAATTTATTTTTCTACTCTCTATATAAGAGCTCTTGTGTGGCTGATTTTTGTGTGAAAAAAAGGGAATTTTACAAAAAGCCTAGCCACCAAGAGAGAAGATGGAGAGAGCAAGAAGAAACGAGTTTGTGCTAGTACACATTCAATCCTTGAGTTCAAGCATTCGTATGGATACCGATAGAGCGTAGATCGCGAGAGCGGGATGCGTGGTGATTGAACAAGCTTTGGATCTCCATTAGTCAACCAATTGGTAAAGTTTCTTAAGGTAAACAATCTGATCTACGAATTAAATATATGTTTTTCGCATGGATCCTGCGGTGGATTTTAAAAATTCTGATTTTTACGTTTTTAATTACTATTTCCGTTGCGTTTATGTGCTCGAAACCCAACAAAAATCACTAATGGTGCTGAAATGGATGTTCCTTTTGATATTTTTCCTTCACAAGATTCTGAAGCTGATGTTGGCTCCCATAATGAATTGCAATATAAGTCTATCTTTAATTTTATTTCTAATGAAGAATTGGCAAAGAATGCTACAAGACTACATGATAATGAGGATCTCACTCATGTTATATTTCTCGCTTACATGTCTGTTATGGAAATCATGTTGTATTTCTCGATGACATGTCTATTGAGGAAATACAAAAAATCCAAGGTGAAAGAAATGCAAATCTTCGAGGTTAGTTTAGATATGATGAATGGAGATATCAATGGAGATTTCCTAAAATGACTTTTTTGTTATTATTGCAAATGATTTAAATAGCTGAAAAAGGGATCCGGAATCCGGAACTTATTGTGCATCTTAAAACTTCTACAATAATGATCAACTCTCTTTAAACTGATCAAAATATGGCTCAAGAGGAAGTTGATTTTATTACAAGAGCTTTTGAGTCAGTTAAGCCTAAGCAAGGGTTTGAGTTGAAGAGGATTGTCTAACATAACACAATGATGTACTACAATGTTGCACTATATTGTTTGATATATTATCTCTAACTAGCATAGTTAATTTATTTTTTTTCAATTTGTTGTCATGATATATTTGTTAGCAACTTTACAACCATAACTTTTGGCATTATAATCGATAATTTTTGTCTAAACGAATTTAATTCACTAGGAGTATAGGCAGTAAGGGATCATGTTGGATATAGGATCTGGTGTACAATTGGGTTATAAGTCTGACTATGGATGTGAATTTATCCTCTGTGTGACATGTTCTATAGCCTACACAGAAAGTTTGAGCATGGAATGCACAACTCACTCTCTACCTCTGTTCTAATTTGATGCCTGCCATACATGTACATTCTGAATCCATAAGAGTTGTGCAATTAAATCAAATTCTTTTATGTCCTTGGAAGTTTTACATCGGAATATTAATTCATGCATGTGCTGGTATCATATCTGATACCGAGGTTAGTTAACATCAATTATATTTTTCTTGAAGTACAAGAAGACCGTACTCCTTTGTGTGTTCATGCCTCATCATAATTCATAAGCACAATTTGAGGAGACGTAACCTTATAATATATACACTACAAGAAAACAGGGTTAAATACAACTGCATTAAATTCGACCGCCCCCTAGTTTGACTGCCGGCGATCGAAACCTTTGGACACGGCTAAATTTGACCGGCCTCGGTCGAATTTAAACGGTCGTATTTAATCGGTCGTATTTACAAATAAATTCAACTTGCAGCGTTTGAAAAAAAATGGTCGAAATTAAAACGGTCGTAATTGAGAGTTAAATTCGACCGAAAATAAATTCGGTCGAATTTATAACTTGGGAAAAAAGAGCGGGAATTTTCCCTCCAAAATTTAATTTCGTATAGTAAATTCGACCGCAATCGATCAAAAATTAATTTTGGATTTGGCGGGAATTTTCCCTCCTTTTTTCAAATTTTAAGCAAAATGGGAAAATTTCATTTGCACTGAATTCGGTTGAATTTAGTGAAATACAAAAAATGACCATTGTGAGTTAATATAAATGCGATCATTTTCAGTTGAAATAATAATTTTTTGAAAACTTAAAAACTTATAATAATTATTTTAATTTTATATTTATTAGAAAATTTATGCATTTATAATATTCATTTCATGTACAAATATATTTGATACAGTATATATATATATAATATAATATATATATACAATATATATGTATATGTGTGTGTGTGATAATAGTATATTGAATTTTATATTATAAAGTCTATAATTTAAAATATAGTCATTATAATTTTGTGAGAAAAATATTAGTGAGCTGATAATGAAATTTTTTTTAAGTCGCTACAAAATGTAGATAGATAGATTAAATATGTAGTTACAGGTTATAGTTCGATAAGAAACTTTGGTTATATCACTAATATATATATATATATATACATATATATATATATATATATATATATTGACATCCACACAGTTGCATCGATGAGAAATATTTTTAAAAAAATTGAAACACAAATTCAGAACTAAACACTGGATAGTTGTACTAGTCAAACTCATACTTGACTGTTAAAATGCCAAACCAAATAAAATTATATTGATATGAAACTGTGGTTATATAGCTAATATATATATATATATATATATATATATATATATATTGACATGCATACATTTGGATCGATGAAATTTTTTTTTATAAAAAAAACGAAACACAAATTCAGAACTAAACACTGGTTAGTTGTACTATTCAAACTCATACTTGACTGTTAAAATGACAAACCAAATATAATTATTTTGATATGAAATTTTGGTTATATCACTAATATATATATATATATATTGACATCTGTACGGTTGGATCGATGAAAAATATTTTTAAAAAAATTAAAACACCCATACAGGACCAAACACTAGTTAGTTGTACTAGTTAAACTAATGTTTGACTGTTAAAATGGCAAACCAAATAAAATTATTTAAATTTGAAACTTCGGTTATGTCACTAATATATATATATATCTTTTGATCAATATAATAAATATCAAAGGTCCATAATACATATGTAGAATATGAAATAGGTAAATCCTCAGTTGAACAAAGCATCCTTCAATTCGAACAAATCCCCAACTAAAAGTCAGAAAAAAAAATAAATCATAAAATTAAAAAAATTAGGGTTTAGAATTGAAATATCCCCAATTTAAAACTAAATAAAACTAAGAATTCGAGTTTTGTAGCTTACTTATTTACCAATTCGAGATTTATATCTTCGAACAAATTGAATAAGCTTCCACTCGAATGAATCGGGTCAGTGATAGTAGAACATCAGACAAATCAAATCAAATTGAACATCTTATGGAACTTCTGAACCTTCAGTGAAAGATTTAAGACTTTCGGTGGAGGGAGGGAGAGAAAGGGGGGAGAGAGCGAGAGAGAGTTTCAGTCGAGGGTGAGGGTAGGGTTGAGACGAGAGAGAAAGTGAAAGTTTTATTCTTAACTTAGTTTCTGAAAATGGGGGGAAATTGCTAGGGGAAATTTTGAGAATATTTCACTAAAGGGGGAAATAAAATTGAAAGAGCGCGCCCTATTTTTTTGGTAATTTTAGACATTAGTTATTAAATAACCGATGTCTTCAAATAACATAGACATCAGAAAAACACGGGGTGATGTTATTGCTTCTTTTAACATTAGTGGCAATATTAACTAATATCTAATATATGATGTCCATTCAACTTTTTCTTGTAGTGTAACAGACTATGGAATGTGATATTCTTTAATATAGCAGACTAGTAGGAAAATTTCATTTTGACTTGATAATGTTTAGATTTAAGAATTATGTTTTTGATTTTATCAATGATGTATATTGTAATACTTTGTATTAGTTTGATAATAATAATAAAAGTTCTGGTTATTAAGATGTGATTCCTTTTGCTTGTTTTAGTTTTTGGTATTTTAATATATATATATATATATGTGTATTATATATATATAACATGTAAATATGTGACCACATACATCAATTATTTAGATGTGATTCATTTTGACTGATATCATATTATGTCTAATACATCATTTTAAATTATGGAAGCGTTGTAGAGGCACAATTGATATCATTTCTTGTTTTTCACATCGATTACTAACCGATGTCTTAGTATATCTAATGCATAGGTTATTTATCTAGAAATGATGTATAATATTATTTTTTACATTGATCCCGAACCGATGTGAAAGACAAGGAGCTTTTACTATACCCACATTGACATTGGTTTTTTGCATCTTTCACAAAAGTCAATAACCGATATATATTTACGTTTTTCTTATAGTGACTATCGATCAAAAGCAGCATCTGAAGGATAAAAAACTATTACATGTGATCTTGAAGCTGTTGACTAAGATCAGATGACTAATTTGTTAGAAAGCAAGACACATACTTCTGTATTTTCAAGAACGTAATACCCCATCTCCCCCCTTCCCCTTTTATGTATCAACACTGTACTACATGTTTATTTTCTGCCTTTTTCTGCCTTGTACCACTTTTATCATTATATTTATATGGGTACTTATTATTTTGTATGGTTTGCTGCATTTCATGTTGTGATAATTGATGGAAGACTCTATGTTGATTCCTACTATGGATGCATTCAAAGCAGGTCTCTTTTCAATGTTTTTGTCAGTTAGTATACATATTGTAATACAAAATATGTGTTGCTATACGCTAAAAATCCTGTTGCAATTGATATCTATAGCAACATATTTTACCGTGGTACCATAGTTTGACACTGATGTAAGGTTAGATACCTATGGTGATCGCCTTACACCCAACACCGAAAATGTGTTGCAATAGACCTCTTTTGGCATATTGCAATATTTTTCAGTATCTATAGAAACCCTATTTTGGTGTTGTTAAAAGCCATTTATGGCGTAATGTAAGGAGTATTGTCAAGCCAAGCACAATGATAAACGAATTAAGTTGAATTGTAATTTTATCACTTATAAAGTTATCCTTATACCAATGCTAATACAAAAAATACAACATGGTATTGTTATTGCCATGATTATCTCATTATGGTCATACTATGGTCATAATTATCTCATTTATATTAAAACTCTAGTTAAAGAAAATGACAATCCATGGTTCGATCCAAGTCTAGATCATAAACGAAAAGTAATAAATTTAGGTTAACCGAAGAGTTAGCTAGGATGAATAAATATATATTTGGGTGAATGACTAATTTACTATAATTTAAATTAAGGACAAAAACTAAACTTAGCTAATTAAAAACCTGTATAATGATAAAATTATAAACGTAGTTATAATAGTATCATATTCCTTTTTTATAATATACATATATGATTGAATCGTGACAGTGAGGTTTCCTAAAACAAGCATAGCAAATCAAAGATATCTTATTAGCGTCAATTGTTCAAGCATATTCCTATTTCCAAAACTGAAAAATTCAAATGTATATAATTAGATATCGTGATACGATATTTTATCATGTCAATATATACAAAACGTATTTTGTACACTGAGAAACATAGGTATTTTATACAATATTTTGTAATATATTAAAGAATATAGTATTGAGTACCCGGGATCTAGTCTCATCTCTTGATAATGATAGTTTCTCTAGAACCTTACCCTATATCTACATATACATATAGATATATACATATATATATATATTTATGTATATATGTATAAAGATATACATGTATGTGTGGACAAAATATATAATTAAGTATATCTAAATATTTTTCTAACATTAATACATCAACATGTCATTATTTAGGTCTAATACCCTATTAAGGTAGGGCAGATATTAATGCTCGACAAAGGTCAAGCTTGAGTACTAATTTAAGACATGATTTTACGCTTAACTCCTTGGTCAAAATATTGGTGTGGTAACTAAATGATCGGATGTAGGTTAGTTGAATTATTTTTTAGTCTTCTCACATACAAAGTTGCACTTTATTTTAGTGTGTTTGGTGTATGGAAAATATATTATTCTATAAAATATGCTTAGTCTGCAGAATATAAATGTTCATGTTGCAGAACATACATATTATACTTGTAAATATATGAGATTTGCATGATTTTATTGAAATAATGATATTTGTGAAATATGTTTTGCAAGATAACACGTTTTAGAAAATATTTTATTTGCAGAACATATATGGACTCCGAGGACTACAATTAAAAGGTGGACTCCATATAATATATATATATATAAGAATGATCAAATAGAAACTAAAATTAAAATAGATATTAGAAACTAATCTAAGCCATTACATTAATTTAATCTAATGGTTCCCCTAAAAAGAACAACACATAACTAATCTACACTCTCCCACACCCAATCTCAGCTTTTCCGCTCCATTTTTAATTTGATTTTTTCCCCTCAAACGGTAAGTTATTTTTTAAAATCCGACTTCATTATATTTTTTTCCATCTCTCAACGATCGATTTGCATACCATATGCGTTATGTTACGAAGTAATTTAAAAAAAAATTGGTTTCTAGTTTCTATTCTAAAATGGTTTATATTAGAGTAGTCTCATATATATGTGTGTGTGCGCGCACACGTGTGTGATAATTATTAAGTAACGAAGCCATTGTAATTATAAGTGAGATTAGTTAAAGCACATTCTTCTATCTTTTACCGATGACCTAGAGTGGGTTCGTTGTATCTTTGATTTTCATAATATAGGATTGAAACCAATCATAAAAAAATATCAAGTACTAAAATGATGAGTTGTTCTTTCCGAATTGATACAGAGTAGCAAAGAGAGATTGTGAGTTTGGTAGAAAATTGGAGATGAAGTGGGAGAGAAGAAGAAAGACAATGATAGTCGGGGAGAGAAAAAAGGAGACGAAGGGAGGGAGGGAGAGCGAGAGACGATGACAGTCGACCGTGCTGCTGTCGACGCCATCATTGCTACGAGTGGGAAATTAGGGGGATTTAATTTAATTTAATTTAATATTTAAAAGAGTTGGTTAAGTTAGCTTTGTGGACTAATTAAATTAAAATTCTAAATTGAGAACATAGAGGAAAAAATTATAATTTAAAAGAAGCATGAGATTTGTAAGTGAAAAAAGTGATTAAAAGTAGAATTTTTGTGAGATTTGACATTTGGATATGTAATGATAAGAGTTAATGGAATCTTTGAAAGTTACAATCTGAGTTGCATTATTTTTAATCCTTTCGTCGGATATTAAAAGAGCATAAATATTAAACAATATTATATTTAAAAATTTATTTCGGTCGAGTTGGAGATATTTATTGATTTTAGAATAAATATGAGAATTGGTTGTGGAAGTTATTATTATAAATATTAATTTTGTGATTAATATTTCATACTTTATTATTTGGAAAATTTCGTTTATATCTTTGAATCATATTGGAATTACTTAGTCAGGACGGAGTTTTCTAGCTTGAAGGTTGGACGAAGGAAAGTTCTGCTACCTTGACTGTTTGATGTGTTTAGTTGGTTTAAACGATTATTGGACATTTATAGTAATGTTGTTTTGAGAATATTAAATTATTTATGTGAATTTATCGAATGATTATTAATTAAAAAAATTAAATTCAAGTTCCTTTAAAGCGTATAAGTTTATTATAGAACTCATGATGTACTCATTGTTCCATTCTACTTTTTAATATATTTCGGTAAGGAAAGACTCCTTTATTGTGTTAATTTAGAATATTATCATTCATATTGATTAAATTCATTTATTTGATTTGAATTATTATTACTGATTTTCGATAACTTCTTCATCTTTCAGATAAAGAATAAATTTTAGGATTTTATGAGATTAAAATTATTCGTGATACTAGATTAGATATTCTAAATCAGTGGAAGATTAATAAAGTTGATAACGAGAAATAAATCTTTATTTGATGGGTTTATTTTATTTGTTTTTACTTTACCCATTAATATTTTTGATAGTCGACCAAAGTCATTGTTCGAGATGGTTAAACTCTTTAATATGGTAATTTCTTGATTTTCAATTAGCTTATTTTGTGAGCTAAGTAATTCATTTGTAAGGAATGTACAAATAAAAACTCTTGTGTCAAGATTGTTGAATATTCTTCCAAGAATATGTAGTCTTAAATGGAGACTGGTCATCATGATTTAGATAGGTAATATGATAGAGCACATAAATAATTACCAGTTCGTTTAAATATAATATTCGACTTCAATTTAGTCTTGGTGAAAATGTTAACACAATTTGGTAGAAAAATGAACGGTGTTACTTAGTTGTGATCGGGATATGGTATCACAGGGATGACACTTAAGAGATTATGACTCATTGCAGTATTGGTATCATAATGTTAGAAACCAATAATTTTTCATGAACAATCAAATAATCAATTATTTGATTACTCCAAAAACTTTGTTTAGGATCCTCTAAATGTTGAACTAAATGTTTGTTGAGGTTATTTTAAAATTTTGTTTATTCAATCATATAATAGTCTTAATATATTTATATAAATATATAATAAATATAGATTTATAATAAAAAAAATTAGGATGAAATTGTGGTGGTAGTTTAGTAGTATAGTTTTGGTCTAGTTTAGCATAGTAATTTAGTAGTTTAACATGTATATAATACTATTTATTTAAAATTCTTAATAATTAGAATATATTAAAATAATAAAAGAATTAGGAAGAAGTTATGATCGTAGTAGTTTAGTACAATAAGTTTTGGTCTTAGTTTAGAGGGATAAGAAAATTATATTTAGTATTTTAGTAATTTAGTAGTTTAACATGTATATAATACTAATTTTTTTTTAGTAATTAAAATACGGGAACCATTGAAATAAAATATACTCCATTTCCGTTGTTATATTATAGTACTTTAGAATATTAATTTATTTTTTAAAAAAATAATTAATTTATTTTTTAATCACGGGTCTATGTGAATTTAAAATAAAAAGTATGTGTGGTGGTAGACAAAATTACCATTTAGAGTCTAAAATTTTATTTATTAACTCTAAGTAAGCACTAATAATTTTTAAAGTATAAATTAGAATTTGGATTCGTCTAAATTCTTTAGTTTATGTCGTAAATATAAATTTATTAAAATATCTTAGATTTGATTCTACTAAATAATTTTATATACACAAAATAAATACACTTCTAAATATGCAAGCTCACATCCATATTACGATAATTAAATTAAAATTAAAATTTGGACAATTGTATATACTAAACATTTAACAATATGCCATTAACCCATTTTCACATTTATTAAGATTTATTAAGTTTAGATATTTAGGAATCCATTAGATTGTTAAAATATTAAAAACTACTCATAAGATAGCATACATGTGTGGTTTCCCAGTAGAGTAAAGTAGGAGTTTTGAATAAGAGTGGTGTTGTGGGTGATTTCGCATTTTATTTTAACATTGCTTTTTTTTTTATTTTTTTCATAATTTATTAATTAGTTTGTTATATTATAATTTGAATTACTAAAAATGATTTTGGAAATGTATGGTTTTCTACAAAAAGTTAGGAAAGAAGTTAATGCAGTTAGAATATAAGTTGAATAATATTTGAAGTAATATTAGATACATAATTAATTTTATTTTTTTTAAAATAAAATTTGTTTAAACTTTGTCTTGGACCGTTTTAAGCAATTTATATTAGTACAATATACATATGTTAACATATAACAAAAATGGAACCATGCTCGTGGAGTGGAAAAAATTCGATGGCTCGATAGATAAAATAATATTGTAACTGTCAAGGCAAATGGGACAGTCTCTTATGCAAATGGGACAGTCCCTTTACAAATGAGACAGGGTATGAGACAGTCTCTTTTAACTGCAGAAAGTAAATTACTGAAATATAAATGCAGTAATAAAAAAATTAATCAATGCAGAACACCAAGAGTTTTCACTTGGTTCGGCCCCTACACCTAGTCTATGGCCTACATCCAAGTCCCCATGCCAACTAGCATAGAGAATGTATTATATCAACTTTAATAAAACAACTTACAGTCTTTTCCTTGATTACAAATATAGCACCTGAAAGAAACCATTTCCCAAGCTACCTTGCTACCTAGCCCACTGCTATTCCTTAGCCTTCTAGCTACCTTGCTATACTTTGGAATCAAGCTTGCCACAACCCGGCACAAAGTTGATATGAATACACGAGCACAAGTAAAAACAGATTGATTACAACTCAAACTAGGCTTCTTATTTGACTGGATATTCAAGAGATATAAAACAAGAATGGTGTTTCAGATTATAAAGATAGAACATGGAATTATTAGGTGTAGTCTGAAAATATGAGATGTGTCTTCTTCTTAAATAGAATATTCAAGAGAATGGAATAAGAAGAGTTTTTCAGAGAATAAAGATAGAACGTGGAATAAGCACTCTTGTTGAATCTGAAAAACAAGATGTGTATTTATATACACAAATCTAACGGGTTTGATTTTCAAAACAAAGAAGAGATAAGATTTGATAATCTATTTGTTTGAAAATATTTGAATAAGTCTTTGTAAAACAACCCATTAGTTGGTTTAAAAGATAAACCTTAGAAAGGATAAGATTAGAATAGTTCAAATAGGTTTATCAAGATAGAGTTTGTTTTGGAGATAAACTTGTTTACCCAGTCAAATAGAATTACACCAAACTCTATCACTTACAACAACTAAGTCCCATAATCTGCATTCTCTACGTACAACAACTAAGTCCCATAATCTGCATTCTCTACGTACATCTTGAATTAGGTCATCATCAGAAATCTGCAAATCAACATTCTCCCCCTTTCATGATGATGACAAAGAGAACAATTGCTCCCCTTATCAAAAACACTTTAAGCTCTGTTCAAGATGTTAGTAACAAAAAAATAGCATATGCAGATTATATCTTTATGCAACAGATATAACAATAAGTATAGAATCAAATGAAATTAGTTCATAATCAAAATCGAAAAATAACTCTTTCTCCCCCTCAACATCATAAAAGGGACAAAAGAATTAATTAGACAAAGAACACATACCAAGTTCTCAACGCATCAAACAAAATCTATCTTCAGCTAAAGGCTTAGTGAAGATATCTGCACGCTGTTTCTCAGTAGATATATAAATAAGTTCAATAGTACCTTTAGAAACATTATCTCGTAGAAAATGGTGACGAACATCAATATGCTTAGTACGAGAATGCATAACAGGATTTTTAGAGATATTAATTGCAGAAGTATTATCACAATAAATAGGAATATTTGAGTAAGAAATACCAAAATCCTGCAATGTTTGTTGCATCCACAAAATTTAAGCACAGCAACTTCCAGCTGCAATGTACTCTCCTTCAGCGGTAGAAAGAGCTACTGAAGTTTGCTTTTTACTATGCCATGCAACTAAACAATCTCCTAAAAATTCACAAGCACCACTTGTGCTTTTTCTATCAACCTGTGACCCTGCATAGTCAGCATCTCGAAATTTAGTGACATCTACAGGTGTACCTTGTTCATCCTTTGTAAGCTTAACTGAAGTACTCATCGGAGTTGATTTAGGTGAGACATGATCAAGTGCAAATCTTTTGAGTAGATCCTTTATGTACTTGCCTTGGTGAATAAATATTCCTACATTAGATTGATTAATTTGCAAACCTAGAAAGTACTGCAATTCACCCATCAAACTCATATCAAATTCCTTATGCATGCAATCAGAAAACCACTTACACCGAGATTCGTTAGAAGATCCAAATACTATATCATCAACATAAACTTGTACTAAAAGAAAGTTATCACGTTTATGAAAAATAAAGAGAGTTGGATCGAGTTTACCACGAATGAAACCATTGTTCACAAGAAATTGACTGAGATGATGTACCAACAATGAGGGGACTGTCTCAATCCATAGACAGATTTCTTGAGCTTGTAAACATAGTTAGGGTACTTCTCGTGAATGAAACCTGGAGGCTGCTTCACGTAGACTTCTTCCTTGAGATAGCCATTTAGAAATGCGCTTTTGACGTCCATCTGATAGAGCTTGAATTTCTTGTGAGCTGCAAAAGCTATTAAAATTCGAATAGCTTCTAAACGAGCTACTGGAGCATATGTCTCGTCGTAATCGATTCCTTCCTGTTGGTTGTATCCCTGAGCAACCAAACGAGCTTTATTTCGAATAATGTTTCCATCTTCATCTTTCTTATTCTTGAAAACCCAACGAGTACCAATGATCTTGGCATCCTGAGGAGGTGGGACGAGTTCCCAAACATCACAACGCTCGAACTGGTTCAATTCCTCCTGCATTGCCACATACCAGTGTTCGTCTGCAACAACTTCTTGAGCATTCTTTGGTTCGAATTCAGCAACAAAAGCACAGAATGCATATAGATTATGAAGTCTGCTTCGAGTGGAAATCCCTTAATCTAAATCAGTGAGAAGATTATCTGGTGGATGATTCTTCACAGTCCTAGAAGACTTAGGAAGTTGAATATTACTCATCTCTTCCTCATTAGAATTGTCTGCCTGGAAATGAATGGAAGTTGTCTCATTCAAAAGAGACTACCTCATTTCCGCTTGTGAAGATTTATCTAGAGGAGTAACAGAATTCACATTTGAAACACTATCGGGAGTCTTTGGAGAGCCAGAAGATTCATCTGAAGCTTGAGTAGATCCTGAAGAATTATCAGAAGACTGAGATAGACCTGGAGAGTCTTGACTGTTTGATTTTTCAGAATGAGACTGACTCTTTTCAGAATGAGTCTGTCTCATTTGGGAATGAGATGATAGATCCGCAGTGTCTTCATCAATTTGAGATATATTCCTTGAGGATTCATTGAACGCAATATTGATGGATTCTTCTACTTTGTTCTTGACAGAATTATAAACACGATAAGCTTTGCTTGTAGTAGAATATCCCAAGAAGATTCCTTCCGTAGATTTCGCATCGAACTTGCCTCGATTATTTTGAGTATCTAAAATAAAACACTTGGAACCAAATACTCGAAAATAACTAATGTTAGGAGTCCTTTTCTTAAGCAATTCATACGGAGTTTTAAGCAAACTAGGACGAATAAGTACTCTATTTAAAACATAACAGGAAGTGTGTACCGCTTCAGCCCAAAATTTTCTTGGAAGCTTACTCTCATGCAGTAGAGTTCTGGAAGTTTCCTGTAAAGTCCTGTTCTTGCGTTCTACTACTCCGTTCTGCTGAGGAGTTTGAGGAGCTGAGAATTCATGAGTAATTCCTCTTGATTTGCAGAAGGTTATGAAATCCTTCTCGAATTCACCTCCATGGTCACTACGAATAGTCTTGAGCTTAAATGAATACTTAGTCTCAAGGTTAGTAATAAGATCCTTAAACTCAACAAAAGCTTCATCCTTAGTTCGTAAAAATAATACCCAAGTAAAACGAGAATAATCATCAACTATAACAAAAGCATAATTCTTACCTCCTAAGCTTACATACCTTTCTGGACCGAAAAGATCTAGATGAAGGAGCTGGAAAGGAACAGAAGTTGATACATTATTCTTGGCAGTAAAGGAAGTTTTCACCTGTTTTCCAAGTTGGCAAGCTGAACAAGGTTCTATTTTCTTGTATTTCAGCTTTGGTAGACCTCGAACCAGATCATGAGAAGATATCTTCCGAAGAAGATCCATGTGAACATGGCCTAGACGTTGATGCCAAAGATTCTGCTGATCTTGAAGAGTAGCAAAACAAATTTCCTCCTGCTGTTCATCAAAATCTAACACAAAAATATTTCCTTTCCTTTTGGCAACTAAAGCAAACTCGTTAGACTTAGTACCAATATAACATACATCTTTTTTGAACTTAACCTTATGACCAGCATCAGTGAGTTGACTTACACTAATAAGATTATATTTCAAACCATCAACTAAACGAACATTAGAAATAGCAAACCTGTCATTACCAATGGTACCTTTTCCAATAATTGTGACGGTGTTTGAATCTCCAAGAGTAACTAAGCCACCTTCCTTGGCAACTAGAGATAGAAACTTGGATTTATCACCTGTCATGTGACGTGAACAACCACTGTCGATGATCCATTTATTTTGTGGAACATGGACCTTCAAACAAACCTGCAAGAATTGCTTTATCTCTTAGGTACCCACTTAACCTTGGGTCCTGGTTGGTTAGTATCACAAATCTTATATAAATGTCTATCTGATTTCTTAATCCACATCTGAACAATATTAATAGAAGTATTAGCAGATTTATATCTAGTAGACGATTCATAAGATGAGTTAGAGGAATGGCCCTTGATACCACATAATCTAGATTCAGATGTAGGGTGGCCAGCTTTCCCACAATCTCGACATTTCTCATAAGGCATCTTATATTTCATAGAAGCTCGCTTATACCCTCCTTAAAATGCACGTTTCTTGATTGATTCACATCCTAAACCTCCTTTATCAAGAGAAGATTTTTGTTCACCAAGAAGAGCATTCAAAGTTCCTTCTCCATGAAAACATTTAGCTAAATCCTTTTCAAGTTGTTCGACTTTCTGCTTTAATTCAGGAACCAGGGGATCAGGAGCACTGTCTTCTTTAACAGTTTCTGGATCAACAGATATTGACTTTTTCTTCAAGGCTTCAAGGCATACATCTTTCATCTCAGTCTCATTTTTGAGATATTGATTTTCTTCAGTGAGTTTTGAAACCCTTTCAAGTAAGGATTTATTTTCAGCAACCAAGGCTTCTTCCTTCATGGAGTCATCCATTTCACTAAGAACTTCACTTAAAGCTTGATTTAAATAAGCATTCTTTTCTTTCAACTTCTTAACCTGGACCTGCAAATTTAAAATAGATGAAGATATATTTGAATTATACTTAATATTATGTATCTCATCATTATCACTGGAGTTGTCCTCTAGTCCTGCAAAACAAAGTTGAGCAACTTCATCGTCTGAATCGATCTCCACGTCAGATTCATCATCACTCCAAGTAATTAATGCCTTCTTTTTGTTCTTCAGCTTGTAGCAGTCCTTTTTGAAGTGCCCTTTCTTTCCACACTCAAAACAGGTATCCTTGCTTTGATTTGTTTTACTCTCCTTGCTCGGATTAGATTTGAAGTCCTTCTTTGGAAACTGTGACTTCATAGGTCGTTTGGATGCATTCCGTTTGGCAAGAAATTTATGAAACTTCTTTGTTAGAAGAACAATATTTTCATCAGAATCATCAGGAGACTCATCTGCATCTGCATTAAGTACAAGAGTTTTCTTACGAGGAGCTTCATCTTCTTCATCATATCTGCGTAGCTGATTTTCGAATTCTTCCAATTCACTGAACAATGTTAGAGTATCTATAGTCGAAAGCAGTGTTGAATCCTGCAGAATGGTAACCTTTGGAGCAAACTTCTTTGGCATTGCTCAGAGGATTTTCCTATTAATCTCAGATTGAGGAATGATCATTTCCAGAAGTGAGATAGAGTTCATCAATGTCAGAAACCTCCCTTGAGCATCTCGCACGCTTTCATCCCTTTCCAACCTGAAACCTTCATAGTCACTCATTAGCATACTTAATTTTACTTCACGTACCTTAGACGTGCCTTCGTGGCTGACTTTGATCGTATCCCAGATCTGTTTGGCAATAGTACATGCTGATACTTTTCTTAATTCTGTAGCTACCATGCCATTGAGAAGTGAGTTCATCGCTTTAGCATTGGAGTTCATTGCATTCACTTCTTCGGGAGAAAGATCCTTGAGAGATTTTGGCTTCCCTTCTTTCATAGGAATTGTGAAACCATTTTCTACAGCATCCCATTCAAATGCATCACGCTGGAGAAAAATTTTCATCCGAAACTTCCAGTCATTGTAGTTTTCAGCACCATGAAGCAGTGGTGGATAATTGTTTGAATACCTATCTGGTTGAGCCATGGATCGCTAGCAAAATAAACACTAAAAAGAGAATTAAATGCACCTGCTCTGATACCAAATGAAATTCGATGGCTCGATAGATAAAATAATATTCTAACTGTCAAGGCAAATGGGACAGTCTCTTATGCAAATGGGACAGTCCCTTTACAAATGAGACAGGGTATGGGACAGTCTCTTTTAATGCAGAAAGTAAATTACTGAAATATAAATGCAGTAATAAAAAACTTAATCAATGCAGAACACTAAGAGTTTTCACTTGGTTCGGCCCCTACACCTAGTCTATGGCCTACATCCAAGTCCCCATGCCAACTAGCATAGAGAATGTATTATATCAACTTTAATAAAAGAACTTACAGTCTTTTCCTTGATTACAAATATAGCACCTGAAAGAAACCCTTTCCCAAGCTACCTTGCTACCTAGCCCACTGCTATTCCTTAGCCTTCTAGCTACTATACTTTGGAATCAAGCTTGCCACACTTTGGAATCAAGCTTGCCACAACCTGGCACAAAGTTGATATGAATACACGAGTACAAGTAAAAACAGATTGATTACAACTCAAACTAGGCTTCTTATTTGACTGCATATTCAAGAGATATAAAACAAGAATGGTGTTTCAGATTATAAAGATAGAACATGGAATCATTAGGTGTAATCTGAAAATATGAGATGTGTCTTCTTCTTAAATAGAATATTCAAGAGAATGGAATAAGAAGAGTTTTTCAGAGAATAAAGATAGAACGTGGAATAAGCACTCTTATTGAATCTGAAAAATAAGATGTGTATTTATATACACAAATCTAACGGGTTTGATTTTCAAAACAAAGAAGAGATAAGATTGGATAATCTATTTGTTTGAAAATATTTGAATAAGTCTTTGTAAAACAACCCATTAGTTGGTTGTAAAAGATAAACCTTAGAAAGGATAAGATTAGAATAGTTCAAATAGGTTTATCAAGATAGAGTTTGTTTTGGAGATAAACTTGTTTACCCTGTCAAATAGAATTACACCAAACTCTATCACTTACAACAACTAAGTCCCATAATCTGCATTCTCTACGTACAACAACTAAGTCCCATAATCTGCATTCTCTACGTACATCTTGAATTAGGTCATCATCAGAAATCTGTAAATCAACAGACAATTGTGTCCAGACCTTACCCATTCTTTTTTCGGTAACATTCTCATCTTACAATTCAATGGATGTACTTATTTTTCCCTCCCTCCTATAAATACAATGCAGAAAAACTAAAAGTGAACATTTTATTTGACATAGCAATCACTTGTAAAGTTCAAAGTGTAAGTATTTGCTAACTCCTTTTTCAACCATTACATTCAGTCCCACACTTTATTTGATGTTAAGTACAACTCAAGTAACAATGAAAAGGATAAATCCAAGAGGAAATGGTGAGACAAAAATTTCATTAACACTATACTTTGGTAACATATATGGAATGTACCAAGAATCATGCAGAAGCGGCAGGAGGGCACGCTCTGGACGGGTGCCAGGAATTTTTTGCAAGCATTGGGGAGGAGGTCACAACCCCTACAAGTATTTGTGCTGCTTGCGGTTGTCTCCGTTCATTCCATCTTAGGCTAGGCACTGAACTACGAGAACCAGAACCACAATCGGAACCACAGTCGGAACCACAACCCCAACCAGAAGGCGATGTGATTGCTAATAATTAAGTAGTATGTTTTGTACTAATAAATATCATCAAGTCATCCACTGGTTCAATTTATAAACTAAAATATAGGGTTCAAAAGCCATGGTTCCACTTGTGTATAATTCTACATGATTAACTTATTTCTTTATTTTATGTGCTTTAACAACTTAACTAATTGCTTTATTATCTAATGAAATGCTATTTTTTAAAACACAATTTTAATTGGTAAAGGGATTCACCATGAAGAGATCACAATGATGCACTACAATGTTGTACTATACTATTTGATATAATATCTCTAATAACTAGTATAGTATCTTTGTTTTTAAATATTTCACTACAAGAAAATAAGGTTAAATACAAGGGATTTAAATTTGACTGAGGTTAAATTCGTCCGCACGCGGTCAAATCCTTTAGACACGGCTAAATTCGACCAGCCTCCTTCTGGTCGAATTCAAACGGTCATATTTAAACGGTCGTATTTACAAACAAATTGAACAATAAAAGGTTGATATATAAATGGTCGAAATTAAACCGGTCGAATTTATTTGGCACTCTTAAATTCAACCGTTTTCGTTCAAATTTTATATTTCCCTCCCTTTTCGAAGTTTATATTTCTATGTTATTCGGTTGTAATTAGGATTTTTAAAAATTTTAATTTTATATAAAAAAACTTATTTAAATGTTAGTGAATATTTTGAAAGTATGAATATATGGGAGAGTATAAACGTTATCCAAATAAAAAAATTATTTCTTGAAAAAATAAATTGTGCGCTAAAAGAATTTTCAATTTTTTTTTATTTGTTAAAATAATAAAATTGATGAAAGTTAATTGAACTAGTCGAACTGATGCTTGACTTTTAAAATGGCAAACCAAATAAAATTATTTTGGCATGAAACTTTGGTTATATATATTTATTAACATGCTTATAGTTGTATCGATGAAAAATATTTTAAAAAAAAATTGAAACACCGATTCAGGACTAAATACTACTTAGCTGTACTAGTCATAATGTTTTCTGACTGTTAAATTGACAAACAAAAAAAATTTATTTTGGTCTGAAACTTTGGTAATATAACTAAAATATATATTTATTCACATCATTATGGATGAATCGATGAAAAATAATTTTTAAAAAATTGAAACACCAATTAAGGACTAAACACTAATTAGCTATTTTAGTCAAACTGATGTTTGACTATTAAAATGAGAAACCAAATAAAATTATTTTTGATCTGAACCTTTGGTTATATCACTAATACACACACACACATATACACACACACATATATATATATTGACATCCATACGGTCGGATTGATAAAAATATTTTTAAAAAATTTGAAATACCAATTCAGAACTAAACACTAGGTAGTTGTACTAGTCAAACTGATGTTTGACTTTTAAAATGATAAATCAAAAAAATTATTTTGATCTGAAAGTTTGGTTATATCACTAATATATATCTATTCACATCTATACAGTTGGATCGATTAAAAATATTTTAAAAAAATTAAACACCAATTTATGAACGCTACTTAGTGTTTAGTCCGGATTTATTGTTTTGATTATTTTATAAATACTTTATATCGATTCAACTGTATAGATGGCATAAAATATATATTTTATTCATATAACCTAAGTTACATATCAAAATATTTTTATTTGGTTTGGTATTTTAACAGTCAAACATTAGTTTGACTAGTTCTAGTAACTAATGTTTAGTCCTGTATTAGTATCTCGACTTGTTTAAAATTATTTCTAATTGATCCAACCGTATGGATGTCAAAATAAATATATTTTAATGATATAACCAAATTTTCAGATCAAAATAATTTTAATTGGTTTTTATTTTAACAGTCAAGCATTAGTTTGACTATTACCGCTACCAAGTGTTTAGTCTTGATTTATTGTTTTGATTATTTTAAAAATACTTTATATTGTTCCAACCGTATGGATGTCATAATATATACATTTTACTGATATAACCAAAGTTATTGATCAAAATAATTTTATTTTGTTTGCTATTTTAACCGTCAAACTTTAGTCTTAGTAGTAGTAACTAGTGTTTAGTCCTGTATCAGTATCTCGACTTTTTTAAAATTATTTCTAATGGATCCCACCGTAGGAATGACAAAATAAATATATTTTAATGATATAACCAAATTTTCAGATCAAAATAATTTTATTTGGTTTGTTATTTTAACAGTCAAACATTAGTTTGACTATTACCGCTTACTAGTGTTTAGTCCAGATTTGTTATTTTGATTATTTTCAAAATACTTTATATTGATCCAACCATATGTATGTCATAATATATACATTTTAAACTCGGCCCTAGATATAAATATTATTAAATATTTAAATATATATTATTTTCACTAAAGTTAATTTAGTTAGAATGTTCCACTTACTGAAAATTATTATTAAAAAATAAAACTTAATTATTTTAACAATAAAGTGTAAATAAAGTTAATGGTAATAGAGGAAATTCTTCGTAGCCCAAAACTTAAGCCCATAAAAAGCCTAAACTAAAAGCCCAAAAATAAAAATGTATAAAAGAAACCCTACATTATGCTGATGCATTATAAAATCAAACAGAGTCTCCGAGTTCTTTCATTTCTCAGCCTCCTGTAAACTATACATACATACAATATTTGTGTCTATAATTTCTCAAATGTTTAAGATCTCAAGTCCCACCCTTGATCATTTAAAAAGTCCATCTAAGCCTACGGTTCACTAAATTGAGCAGCTCTTTTATTAATTTCGGGATCAGGTAAGTGCTCTAAATGCTCGGGTACTGGTTCGGAGTTTTGACTAGGTTAAAAAACAATGGTGGAAGATAATTCTTGGGTTTGTTGCTTATCGTCACATCTATTTTGATTTTGACGGAGAAGAGAATGAAAGTGGCCCTTTTGTTAGTTAGAGATTATCGGACGTTTAAATGGACGGCGAATATCGTGAGGCCCCATTTATTTATGGGATTTTTTTTTGTTTATTTATTTGATCTGGTTGCAAAATAACATTACCAGGTCTTAATAAATAAAGTCAAATTATAGTTTAATTTTTTATTTAATTTTTATTTTTGCTCTTAAATTATATGTTAATACGGTTAATGGTAGTAGATTGTAAGTGATTCTAGCTTTAATTTGTGATATTAAACGCTTGATTTGGTTGAGATTTAATGGTGTTCATAGCTTGACTGCAAAAATTGAGTTCTTCGACCTCTTGGGGGCTTCCGGAATGTGACCGGAATATATGTTTTGAACAATTTTTAATTTCCGACGAGTTTTTTTAAAAAAAATTGTGCTAGCAAATTTGACTGAAGGTATTACAATTTAGAATCGTATTTTTAATCATTTATGGTCAAATTTAATTTTTGGGCGGTTTTTTTTGAGTTTTTTCAGAAATTTTAATTATTTGGGAGGGATTTTCAAATTTTTGGTGAAAAATTAAATTCGACTGTCCTCTATCAAATTTCTTCGGTCGAATTAAAGTGGTCATAATTTGCCGGTCGAATTTAGTTAAATACGGCCGAACTCCTAAATTCGACTCCCTTTATTACAACCAAATCAAAATAGGTCAAATATATTTAAATTCGACCGCGCGCAGTCGAATGAAGCTAAATTTGACCAATTATTTTAAGTCGAATTTTGCCTTTTTTCTTGTAGTGTTTCTTTTGTTTTCCATGATGTAGTTAGCAACTTTACAACCACAACTTTTAGCACTATATTCGATAATTTTGGTATAAACGAATTTAATTCAATCAAACTTTTGTCAGTTATAAGTTTGGCCTTATATGAACTTTAGACTCTATAATCATTATTTTTGAGTAAACAAATTCATTTGAATTGTAATTTGGTCACTTATACCAATACTAAAACAAAATATACATCATGTTTATATTATTGTCATGATTATCTTCTAATGTTCATACTATGGTCACAGTTATCTCATTTGTATTTAAACTCTAATCAGAGAAAATGACAATCTATGGTTCGATCCAAGTCTAGATCAAAGACAAAAAGTATTAAAATTTATGTGAACCGAGGAGTTAGCTAGGATGAGTTAAGATTTGGGTGAATGACTAATTTAAAGTAATTTAAATTATGGGAAAATTCAAAATTAGCTAATAAAAACATATATAATGAAAAATTTACGAATATAGCTATAATAGTATTCTTTTTCTTTTTAATAATGCACTTCTATGATTAAACTGTGACCAAGAAGGTTTCGTAGAACAAGCATAATAAATTATAGATATGAGCTTAGTATCAAGTGTTCAAGCGTTTATTTATTTTCAAAATGAAAAATTTAATCCATACAATTAGATATCGTGATACCATCTTTCCTTACTTCATTCTATACGAAACGTATTTTATACAATGCAAAACATAAGTAATTGTAATATCCGGGATATATCGTGTAATTATTTTTCTATTAAATAATTATTGTATGTGTTCAGTATCTATTCTGTGAGTTAATTGTTAAATGTTATCTGTATTTGGATATTCAAAAATATTATTAATTGAGTATTTTAATTTTTATATGTCCAAAATAAAACATAGGTAATTGTCATATCTTCCTAATTATTTTTATATTGATTTATGGATTTATAAGGATCATATGAAATTTATAAAATCTTTTTCCGAGTATTTAAAATCTATTTTACAAAAACGGGAACCAATCGACGTCATCCGTTGTTACGTTTTTGGAACCGAAACTCTTTCGAGGACTCCTTCCTAACCTAATTATAATATTCCGAGCATATTCCATGTTTCGACTTTTTCGATCCGGCGTACGGTTTGTTCTGCGCGGGTCCCGGCGCAACATTTTCGATACAATATTCGTTTCGGTAAATCAATAAAACCCGTATTTTCGATAAACGGGAGCTTTTTATTAAACTATCCCAATTATCACTTCGTAGTACGTGTAACCAGGCGCTGAGACCAAGACCGCCGTACAAATTGTACTGATTTGGATAATTATCCTGAAAACCGATACCGTTTGGATAAGTTTTTATAAATAAACGTACCGTTTTATATCCGGAATGATCCAACGGGATACTAATTTTCCGTAATTATAAATAGCCTTTTTCCGTATTTTATTTCGTATCAAAATCATTTGCAGATAGTTAATTCTATAATTTTTAGAGAAAAACCCTAATTACAAAAAAACTGTTCTAAGAATCATACAGCAAAACGAAGGCGTTACCAATCTCTGTTTTCAAAGCTTGAGTAACCAAAACGAAGGATTTGAAGTGTTCTATCAGATTCTGAGCTTTGTTTCACTGCATAATCAAAAGTTTATTTTCTGGAAATTTATTTATTTTCGAATTAAATTTATTAAAAATATGAATTTTTGTTCGGATGATTGTTTGTATGATTTGATGACTGCATGTTGTAGAGCTTGTTTTCCTGATGATTTTGATATATTATACGTCTGATTTGGAGTTCAATAACCTGTTCAAATTTGAGTTTGATTTTCGAATTTTAAAATTAGGTTTATAACCCTTATGAATGTTTTCAATTGAAATTTGGGGGTTTTTGATTTAGGGGTTATTAGCTGTTGATTTATAGTGGGTTGTGTTCCTTATGAAATTTTCAATCGATTGGTATATAGCTCGTTAACAGAGGATGTCTGAATCGAAGGGAGTTATGTTTTTAAAATTCACGATGTTCGCCGGAAACCGGCGATGTTCTTGGCCAATTTCCGGCCAAGTCTGGGGTTATTGATGAATTTTGATTGCAGATATAGATTCCTGGTGTTGTGTAGTATTGATCTGGAGCTTGTGGTGGTGGGAGGATGTCGGAGTCGAGTTCTCCGACCACCCCCGACATTTTCCGGCGACTGGAACTGCAAAATTGTTGTTTGGTCCCTGTACTTTTGAAAATGATGAAGTTTGGTCCCCCAGGTTTCCAGACTTTGCAAAAATTGGATTCCTATTTTAAAAATGTTTAAAAATCATATTTCCTATTTATTTTTATTATAAAAATTCGTTTTTAATTTCTGAAAATTCTAAAAATTAGTATTTTAATTCCGAAAATTATTTTTAATTCAGAAATAAATCTGAATTAATTAGTTAATTAATTTCTGTTAATTTTAATCGATTAATTGGTCAATTAATTTGGAAATTAATTGATTAATTGATTTGATTAATTATTAATTGATTTTAATTAATTATTTAATTAGATATAATTACTTAAAAATGATTTAAAAATTCCGAAAAATAATTTCGAGCTTTAAAATATTATTCTAAATTATTTCCAAGGCTCGATAATTAGTATAAAATTGTTTCGGAGCCAGAATTGGCCAACCGAACCCTGTTTATTAACCCGAAATTGATCCCATGACCCGTTTTAATTCCAAAAAATGTTTTAAAAATCATTTTAAATACCCGAAAGCCTATTTATGACCCGAGACTTCTTTATAAATAATATATCATTGAGTACGTGATGTATTATGTGCTATATGTGACTTGTTAATTAACTATCAGTCTATATATTCGTTATTTACTTGATTATTACATAACTTTTAATCCGTTAATCGGATTTGGATAAAACGAAGGGTAGATAGAAGTATGCGTTGAATTAGACTCTATGAGTCGAATATTGATAGATGTTTATGATATGTGAGCAGAAGAGGCAAGGCGTAGGAAAGGGAAATAGGTAGTTGAGGAGTAAGACGATTGTGATTGGAAGCGAGTGCAGTGTAGTAAGCTAATACCAGGCAAGTGTTCTGAACTTTCTCGAGATATTGTGGTACTTGATAATCCTGTGATATTGCAAGTGCTTTGAAGCATAGAAATCTAAACCCTGATTCCAGTTATTGATCTTGAGCCGTAACCTAATTCTTTCTAGACCATTGATTGTTGTATACCCAAACACGAACCACGAATCTACGATACTACTCCACAAATACATACAAACTAAATACCAAACGCTGAACTGAATTACTTATATACTCAATCCATGATATCTTATGCTTTGAAAGACCAAATCCTTGAAACCCTGAAACATTGATTCCTTTGTTATCCAATTCTTTCATTACCCAGCATCCAAGCTTTGAAATTACTTTATTGATCCTTACAAGGATTGAAACCCTTTCATTGTTAAACACTTATTGTTGTTAATGATTCTAGTTATTGTTTATTATTGCTTATTCAATTATTATGTTAGAATTGGATTGTTTTTATAAAATTGTGGACCAGATTTGTGGTCAGACCATATAATGGTCAAGTTAGGCCAATGTGTGCCTTGGATCCAGTAGTTAGAGCAATGTTGTGTGCTTTGCTCGGGGTTAGTGCGTGACTGATCAGCAGCCTAACCTTGATTTTTAAATTAAAAGTATAATATCCAATTCTAAATCAAAATCCATTGTTCACTTGATACTATAATCACGTTCTATTGATGATCATTATTCTCAGTTTTGTCATTGTGACTTGCTGAGCTAGTTTGCTCATTTGTGCGATGTTGTTTATATTCTTTCCAGCTAAAAAAAGGAACCAATTGGTAATGATGATCCCCAGTCCAACGCGAGAGCTAGGGGTTCAGGTTGAGAAACCTGAGCTAGTAGGCTCCTTTTGGAATAATTTAAGTCTGTGAAAGTTTGTAATAAAGTTTAATACTCAGTTTGAGTTTGAATGATTGGGATTTGAACGGTATGTAATATAAGTAGATATGTGGCTTGTGTGCATACTTTAGCCTGTTGCGATCCGTGGTAGTTGGTAAATAGGTCACTGCATATTATTGTTATCTTTATTATTGTTATAAGCAGGTTATAAATAAGGTATGTGTATGTGTGTATGGACCCCAAACTTCTGACCCGGGTTTGGAGGGCGCCACAAGTTTGGTATCAGAGCTACAGGATTATAAGTCACTGACACAAGCCTAGGTTGATGGGAATGGGTAGAGGGTTAGGATTAGAAGTAAGGAATAAAAAGATAGAACGTCGAGAGGTTGAGTGCTTCGGTATATCAGGTATTAGTGTAATTCGCGTTATGAGTTGAGATTCTGATATTGCGATATGATTTCAGGTAACAGCGATGGCCGACTCTTTTATTCCCGTATCAGCTGATCACTCAGAGCCTTCAGTTGGAGTGAAGTCTTTGGATCCACGTCTTGTTGTTCCACCAGTATTGGTTATACTACCTCCACCTGTATTGCAGCCCGTACCATTGCAGGCTATTCCACCTCCAGGCATGAGGCCACCTGTCAGAGGACCCCCACCTGCTGATTCAGGCTTTACTAGTCATTCAGTCACAGGAGTACCTTTCCAGTTCTCTTCTTATCCTGTCCCATATCATCAGTTTGAGGCTTGCCTTATGGAGCAGCGATTCCAACAGGGTCAGATCCAGGAGTTATTGCATATCATGTGTACCAGAGAGATGGGGAGTGGTGAGAGGCGATTTAGGGAGAGGCTCCAGGCGTTTCGTAGAGCAGCTGCTGTGAGGATTGCTGAGGCTACACATGAGGACATCACTCCTGATTTCTTAGTGGAGTGGGCTAAGTGGGTTCTAGAGGAGCTTGAGGATATTGGAGGTCCAGATTTGCCATGAGCCAGAGATTTAGAGATGGAGATGTTGAGCAGTGTTGTGATGGTTATATAGTATGTACAGTAGTGTGTAGTATGTATCAGTAGATTTTTGAGTTGTATTTATAGACTAGCTATGCTGACTAGTGAGTAGGTTGTTGTACCCTTTTGCTTTTACTTCCGAAGCATCTTTACGCTTGTACTACCTAAAACTTTTGATCTATATATATCAGTACCTTTTTCCTTTCCAGCACTGTCATTTATTTTATTGCACCTATTTTACCTTACCTTATCTATTGCACCAGTTATACCCTTGTGATACCATGTACCCTGTTTTCCAAGACTGTTTATATTCTGTAAAGAAGCATGCAATTTACTTAGTTACAACTGTTTTCAAAAAGAGATACCTCTGTTTTACAAAACTTTTCTTTTATACAAAGATTTGATTCAAAAGCTGAATAAGTTGTTTGATTCTTTACAGAAAATGCCTCCCACAAGAAATACCCGCCCCAACACCCAGAATGAAGGAACCAACAACAATAACAACCAAGATGATACAAACCCAAATGTGAACCCAGGACCCATAGACCCAGCAATAGCCCAGATTCTTCAAATCTTGGCCCAACAAACAGTTCACCTGGCACAACAACAACAAAGGCAGACCAACCCCCAGGTAACTTTCAAAACTTTTCAGGCAGTAAACCCACCAGAATTCAAGGGTTCCTTAGAGCCAATTGAAGCAAATGTGTGGTTAAAGGAAATAGAGAAGGCATTTGCCTTAGTGAAAGTAAAGGAGGAACAGAAGGTTGAGTTTGCAAGTTACTATCTGAAGAATGAAGCCACCTATTTGTGGGAGATGGTGAAGACATTGGAAGGTACATATGTTATTACTTGGGAAAGGTTTAAGGAATTGTTTTTAGAAAAGTATTTTCCTCAGTTTGTTCAGGATCAAATGGAGCTGAAGTTTTTGGAATTAAAGCAAGGGAACATGTCGGTAACAGATTATGAGGGTAAATTTGAGGAATTATCAAGGTATGTACCGTCGTTTGTGGATACTGACAGAAAGAAGGCTAAAAGATTCCAGCAAGGTTTGAAACCCTGGATCAGAGGGAAGGTAGCCATTTCTGAATTGGATACCTATGCAGGAGTAGTACAAAAGGCTATGATCGCAGAGACAGAGAGTGAGATGTTCCAGAAGGAGAAAGAAAGAAAGAAAAGGAAGGTTGAGGGAAGTGAGGGTCAGTTACAACCAGGGAAGTTTCCAAATTTTAAGAAGGGCAAGTTTCAGCCAGGGAGAAATTTTAATTTCAGAAAACAAAATGCAGGAGACGGAGGCCAGAGCAACCGTCCAGTTAATACAAATCAGCCAAATCAGTTGAGACTAACTTTTCCAGATTGTCAAGTATGTGGAAAGAAGCATGGAGGAGTTTGTAATAAGTTGAATGCGGTATGTTTTAAATGCAACCAGAAAGGGCACTATTCGAGGGAGTGCCGAAATGAGTCAGCAAGAGAACCAGCAAGTAAGGATCAGCCTATCCGGAATCCAGCAGTAAAGGTTCCAGCCATTGGATTTATGTGCTTTAAATGTGGAAAGCCAGGATATATGGCCAGGGATTGCAAGACATCAGCCCCAGTCAGTAATGCATTAAGGATTATGGGATCTACCCCAGCAGTGAATGAGACTCCAAGGGCTAGAGTTTTTGACTTGTCAGTGAAGGATGCGATCCAAGATACGGATATCGTGGCAGGTACGCTTAATGTGAATTCTTTATGTGCCAAAGTGTTAATAGATTCGGGAGCAACTCGATCGTTTGTTTCACAAGATTTTATTAGTAAGTTAAATTGTCCAGTTGAGTGTTTAAATGAAATAATGACTGTGGAATTAGCAAATCAAGAACGTGTATCAGTTAATCAAGTTTGTGGGAATTGTGAGATTGAGATTTATGATAGTAAGTTTTGTATAGATTTGATACCATTTAAGTTAGGAGAATTTAACGTTATATTAGGGATGAATTGGTTATCTAAGCACGATGCCCAGATAGATTGTCGAAATAAGAAGGTAATGGTGAAGACGCCTGACGAGAGGATAGAACTTCAAGGGTCAAAAACAAGTAAAGAAGTTTTTAAAGATGATTCAAGCCAAGAAGTTACTACGACAAGGATGTGAGCATTTCATGGCATATGTGATTGACAGAAGTCAAGAACCAACAAAACTTGAAGATATTCCAGTTGTGAATGAATTTCCAGACGTATTTCCCGATGAGTTACCAAGACTTCCTCTAGATAGAGAAATTAAATTTGCAATCGACTTAGCACCTGGAACAGAACCAGTATCCAAGGCCCCGTACAGAATGGCGCCTGTTGAGATGAAAGAGCTAGCGAAGCAATTGCAAGAGCTGTTAGAGAAAGGAGTAATCAGACCCAGTGTATCAACGTGGGGAGCCCCGGTATTATTTGTCAAGAAGAAAGATGGAAGCATGAAACTGTGTATTGACTATAGGGAGCTCAACAAGCTGACAATCAAGAACAAGTATCCGTTAGCGAGAATTGACGATATATTCGACCAGTTGAAGGGAGCCAAGTATTTCTCCAAAATTGATTTAAGATCAGGATATCATCAACTAAAGATCAAGCCAGAAGATATACCAAAGACAGCTTTCAGAACAAGGTATGGACATTACGAGTTTTTAGTGATGTCTTTTGGATTGACCAATGCCCCGGCAGCGTTTATGGACCTGATGAACATAATTTTCAAGGAGTATTTGGATAAGTTTGTTATTGTGTTTATAGATGATATTTTAATCTATTCAAAGAAGGAAGAGGATCATGCGGAACATGTGAGAACGACTTTGGAGATTTTAAGGAAAAATAAGTTATATGCTAAATTCTCGAAGTGTGAGTTTTGGCTACAGGAAGTTCAGTTCTTAGGGCACATAGTTAGTAATAAAGGGATCAAAGTGGACCTGGCAAAGATCGAGGCAATTACGAATTGGGAGAGACCGAAACACCCACCGAGGTAAGAAGTTTCTTAGGATTGGCGGGATATTATCGTCGATTTGTTCAAAATTTCTCGAGGATTGCCACACCATTAACAAAGCTTACACGAAAGAATGAGAAGTTTATATGGAATGACAAATGCGAGGAAAGTTTTCAGGAGTTGAAGCGATGATTGATCACATCACCTGTTTTGTCACTTCCAGATGATCAAGGGAATTTCGTAATTTATAGTGATGTTTCTCACAAAGGATTAGGATGTTTTCTAATGCAGCACGAAAAGGTGATTGCGTATGCGTCAAGGCAATTGAAACCACACGAACAGAAGTATCCTACTCATGATTTGGAGCTAGCAGCCATAGTTTTCGCTTTAAAGATTTGGAGACATTATTTGTATGGAGAAAAGTGTGAGATTTTCACGGATCACAAAAACTTAAAGTACATATTCACACAGAAGGAACTTAATATGAGACAAAGGAGATGGTTAGAGTTGATCAAAGACTATGATTGCTCGATTAATTATCATCCCAGTAAAGCGAACGTGGTAGCAGACGCATTGAGTCTGAAGGAAAGGTTGAATGTGTTATCGGTACCTGAAGACATATATAAGGAATTTCAGAAATTGGAATTGGAGATTAAAGTTTACAAGCCTGAGGAAGCGAAAGTATACAGTATGACTTTCCAACCAGAATTATTTGAGAAAATAAAGAAATGTCAGGAAGATGTAATGGATCAAGATATAAATCGTTTGGTAGGTGAAGAATTATGCACGCAAACGGATGATCAAGGTATTCAGAGGTTTTCATCTAGAATTTGGATTCCACCAGTGATGAAGCTGAAAAATGAAATTTTACAGGAGGCACATAATTCAAGGTATTCCATCCATCCAGGGAGTACCAAAATGTACCGAGATTTAAAGAAGAATTATTGGTGGCCAGACATGAAGAGGGAAATTGCGGAATGGATTAGCAAATGTTATACCTGTCAGAGAGTTAAAGCAGAGCATCAGAGACCAAGTGGATTATTACAGCCGTTGGAGATTACAGAGTGGAAATGGGAACATATTGCCATGGATTTCATAGTTGGATTACCAAGGACAAGGGCTAATCATGATGCCATTTGGGTTATAGTAGATAGACTTACCAAGTTAGCTCATTTTCTGCCTATAAATGAAAGATTTTCGCTCGACAAGTTGGTCCATATGTACCTGAAGGAAATTGTAGTTCGTCATGGAGTTCCTGTATCTATTGTATCTGATTGAGATCTAAGGTTTAATTGAAGATTTTGGAAGAGTTTTCAAGAATGTTTGGGAACAAGACTGAATATGAGTACGGCCTATCACCCCCAGACGGATGGTCAAAGTGAAAGAACGATCCAGAAAATCGAGGACATGTTACGTGTTTGTGCTATTGATTTCAAAGGAAGTCGGGACGAACATTTACCTCTGGTAGAGTTTGCTTACAACAACAGTTATCATACCAGCATTGGGATGCCACCCTATGAAGCCCTTCATGGACGCAAATATAGATCTCCAATATATTGGGACGAAGTAGGAGAACGCAAGATACTTGGACCTGAACTAGTATAGCAGACAAAGGAAATTGTTGAAATTATCCAGAAGAGATGGATAGCCGCACAAGATCATCAGAGGAAATATGCAGATCAGTCAAGGAAAGACATGGAATTTGAAGAAGGAAGCTTGGTATTACTGAAAGTATCACCATGGAAAGGACTAACGAGGTTTGGAAAGAAAGGAAAGCTAAGCCCAAGATATGTCAGACCTTTTGAGATTTTAAAGCGCGTTGGCAATGTAGCTTATGAGTTGGCGTTACCCCCGCACATGGAGCACATTCACAATGTTTTTCACGTATCGATACTCAAGAAATATAATCCAGACTCCAGGCATGTAATAGAATATGAGCCAATAGAGCTTCAGGCAGATTTGTCATATGTAGAGAGTTCGATAGAGATTCTAGAGGAGAGAGAGAAAGTATTGAGAAATAAAGTGGTAAAGTTAGTAAGAATATTGTGGAGGAACCCAAAGGTTGAAGAGTCAACCTGGGAGTTAGAAAGTGATATGAGAGAAAAGTACCCTCATTTGTTTTCTTACGAGATTCTGAGGACAGAATCCTTTTAAGGGGGGAAGGATGTAATATCCGGGATATATCGTGTAATTATTTTTCTATTAAATAATTATTGTATGTGTTCAGTATCAATTCTGTGACTTAATTGTTAAATGTTATCTGTATTTGGATATTCAAAAATATTATTAATTGAATATTTTAATTTTTATATGTCCAAAATAAAACATAGATAATTGTCATATCTTCCTAATTATTTTTATGTTGATTTATGGATTTATAAGGATCATATGAAATTTATAAAATCTTTTTCCGAGTATTTAAAATCTATTTTACAAAAACGGGAACCAATCGACGTCATCCGTTGTTACATTTTTGGAACCCGAAACTCTTCCGAGGACTCCTTCCTAACCTAATTGTAATATTCCGAGCATATTCCATGTTTCGACTTTTTCGATCCGGCGTACAATTTGTTCTGCGCGGGTCCCGGCGCAACATTTTCGATACAATATTCGTTTTGGTAAATCAATAAAACCCGTATTTTCGATAAACGGGAGCTTTTTATTAAACTATCCCAATTATCACTTCATAGTACGTGTAACCAGGCGCTGAGACCAAGACCGCAGTACAAATTGTACTGATTTGGATAATTATCCCGAAAACCGATACTGTTTGGATCAGTTTTATAAATAAACGTACCGTTTTATATCCGGAATGATCCAACGGGATACTAATTTTCCGTAATTATAAATAGACGTTTTCCGTATTTTATT
Source organism: Apium graveolens (assembly GCF_009905375.1). NCBI lineage: Eukaryota > Viridiplantae > Streptophyta > Magnoliopsida > Apiales > Apiaceae > Apium > Apium graveolens. Next base: position 20,752 of record NW_027418780.1, on the reverse strand, counting down.
TCGTATCAAAATCATTTGCAGATAGTTAATTCTATAATTTTCAGAGAAAAACCCTAATTACAAAAAAACTGTTCTAAGAATCAAACAGCAAAACGAAGGCATTACCGATCTCTGTTTTCAAAGCTTGAGTAACCAAAACGAAGGATTTGAAGTGTTCTATCAGATTCTAAGCTTTGTTTCACTGCAGAATCAAAGGTTTATTTTCTGGAAATTTATTTATTTTCGAATTAAATTTATTAAAAATATGAATTTTTGTTCGGATGATTGTTTGTATGATTTGATGACTGCATGTTGTAGAGCTTGTTTTCCTGATGATTTTGATATATTATACGTCTGCTTTGGAGTTCAATAACATGTTCAAATTTGAGTTTGATTTTTGAATTTTAAAATTAGGGTTTATAACCCGTATGAATGTTTTCAATTGAAATTTGGGGGGTTTTTGATTTAGGGATTATTAGCTGTTAATTTATAGTGGGTTGTGTTCCTTATGAAATTTGCAATCGATTGGTATATAGCTTGTTAACAGAGGATGTCTGAATCGAAGGGAGTTGTGTTTTTAAAATTCACGATGTTCGCCGGAAACCGGCGATGTTCTTGGCCAATTTCCGGCCAAGTCTGGGGTTATTGTTGAATTTTGATTGCAGATATAGATTCCTGGTGTTGTGTAGTATTGATCTGGAGCTTGTGGTGGTGGGACGATGCCGGAGTCGAGTTCTCCGGCCACCCCCGACATTTTCCGGCGACTGGAACTGCAAAATTGCAGTTTGGTCCCTGTACTTTTGAAAACGATGAATTTTGGTCCCCCAGGTTTCCAGACTTTGCAAAAATTGGATTCCTGTTTTAAAAATGTTTAAAAATCATATTTCCTATTTTTTTTATTATAAAAATTCGTTTTTAATTTCTGAAAATTCTAAAAATTAGTATTTTAATTCTGAAAATTATTTTTAATTCAGAAATAAATATGAATTAATTAGTTAATTTTAATCGATTAATTGGTCAATTAATTTGGAAATTAATTGATTAATTGATTTGATTAATTATTAATTGATTTTAATTAATTATTTAATTAGATATAATTACTTAAAAATGATTTAAAAATTCCGAAAAATAATTTCGAGCTTTAAAATATTATTCTAAATTATTTCCAAGGCTCGATAATTAGTATAAAATTGTTTCGGAGCAAGAATTGGCCAACCGAACCCTATTTATTAATCCGAAATTGATCCCACGACCCGTTTTAATTCCGAAAAATGTTTTAAAAATCATTTTAAATACTCGAAAGCGTATTTATGACCCGAGACTTCTTTATAAATAATATATAATTGAGTACGTGATGTATTATGTGCTATATGTGACTTGTTAATTAACTATCAGTCTATATATTCCGTGTTTACTTGATTATTACATAACTTTCAATCCGTTAATCGGATTTGGGTAAAACGAAGGGTAGATAGAAGTATGTGTTGAATAAAACTCTATGTGTCGATTATTGATAGATGTTTATGATATGTGAGCAGAAGAGGCAAGGCGTAGGAAAGGGAAATAGGTAGTTGAGGAGTAAGATGATTGTGATTGGAAGCGAGTGCAGTGTAGTAAGCTAATACCAGGCAAGTGTTCTGAACTTTCTCGAGATATTGTGGTACTTGATAATCCTGTGATATTGCAAGTGCTTTGAAGCACAGAAATCTAAACCCTGATTCCAGTTATTGATCTTGATCCGTAACCTGATTATTTCTAGACCATTGATTGTTGTATACCCAAACACGAACCACAAATCTACGATACTACTCCAAAAATACATACAAACTAAATACCAAACGCTAAACTGAATTACTTATATACTCAATCCATGATATCTTATGCTTTGAAAGACCAAATCCTTGAAACCCTAAAACATTGATTCCTTTGTTATCCAATTCTTTCATTACCCAGCATCCAAGCTTTGAAATTACTTTATTGATCCTGACAAGGATTGAAACCCTTTCATTGTTAAACACTCATTGTTGTTAATGATAATGGTTATTGTTTATTATTGCTTATTCAGTTATTATGTGAGAATTGGATTGTTTTTATAAAATTGTGGACCAGATTCGTGGTCAGACCATATAATGGTCAAGTTAGGCCAATGTGTGCCTTAGATCCAGTAGTTAGAGCAATGTTGTGTGCCTTGCTCGGGGTTAGTGTTAGTGTAGGTGCCCTAGAGGCAATACATTATTCTTTTATCTTTATGTCAGTTGATCATTCAATAAATGTATTTATTATGACCTTAATTACTGTGATATTTTGTTAGCATAATAAATGTCCTTAGAATCATGATACAAATTGTATAGTTTAAGTACATGACTTGAACTTGAGATTATATAATATATCATATTCTTAAAGGTCCCTAGTCGAGTATTATTATATAGGACAATAATAATACATCGATAGACTAGTATGTTGTTTGACAAGATAACCACATCTCATTGGTTATAAGTATGGGGATACTAAAGTCAATACATAGGTACATGTGAGAGTACATGGTACTGGACAGACCCATAGTGAGATTCTTCATGTTTAATAAAGTCATAAGAAAGACTCACAGTGATAATGGTGTAATGATCCTTTGACTTGAAATCATTATATTTCTATACGAGGATTAATATACTTTGACTACATTAAAAGTTACTTTTAATCGGGTGATGATAAAAGTGGAAATCAGGTATATCATGAGTCATATGAGAAATATGAATGATAGATAAAGAATTTAACCCTCCTATAATTAGGAGAGATATTATTGGCCTCTTGATTGAGTGAGATTATAAAAGCATGGGCATGCTCAAATAATGATTTGTCTCGATAATCTACTCATGGATCAAGTAAACCCGAATTAAATGTTGAAGAGGATGACTAAATACATGCCTCGAGTTTAATCTATAATATGTATGGTTAAAGGGATTATATTACACGAAAAACATTAATCACGAAAGGTTTTATCTAATCACGATTTAATTATTGTTTAATTGGGTAACAATGATGTATTACTAGATACCGCTCATTGTTTATAATTTTATTAGAGAATCAAATTATTGCCAATTAAATAATAGCCTATAGGGTCGCACAAATAGAGCACTTAATGGAATAGTTAATTTAAATTATGGATTTAAATTAATTGATGATTATTTGAATTTTATTATAATTAAGTAAGACTTAATTGAGATAATATAAATTCAAATTAAAAGGAATGTTTTTGCCCATAATAATTAAGTATGACATAGTTATTAATTAAATAATAGAAATTTGTTTTTATTATTTAATCCAATACCTACTAGGGTTGGACTTTGCTATTATGGGTCTTTTTAATCAGTCATTATAAATAGATAATGAGAGGTTAAAGAGGCTTGGACGTTTTTTAAGAAAACCCTAGCAGCAAAGAGAGGCAGAGGCAATTCAGATCGTCAAGAAGGAGGCTAGTACATCCATTCCGTAGTCAAGTTCGTGAGACGTTCTTGAAGGTGCTTGTATGGATACCATAGAGGTGTTTCTCCGAGAGGTAGACACAAAGCGTGATCGCTAGGATCTCCGTTGAGTTCGTGAAAGTTAATCTCTTAAAAGGTATGATTCGTTATCTCCATAATCTGCCCATAATTATACATGGATCCTGTTTTTGGGTTTCGAAATTTTTGTTTTATTTACGTTTATCCGCTGCGTTTTATGCCTTCGGAACCCAACAATGGCATTAGAGCTACGTGTATAAGGGGCTGATTTGGTTACGTGTTTACTATATTTTTACAAGTATGCATGTGTGATGAGTCTGCCATGATAACAGTTATGTTATATGAGTGTGCCATGATAACAGTTATGTTATATGAAAGATATGATGAATCTGTTAATGATCTATATGATGATACTAGTATGTTTAAGATCTGCCATAACTCATATGTATGCGATCTCTTAAAATATGTATACTGATACACGTTTTTGGTAACTGGGATATGGATCGTGTGTATACTGATACATGCTTCTGGAATAGTATTCTGATACATGTTTTTCTAGTATTCTGATACTTGATTTTGTTTTTAATTTGTGCTTAGGGTTTCGTTTTTAATTTGTGCTTATGACATATGCTTTACTTATTTATTATTCTTGATTGGATCATGATAAGTGATAAATAGTATGTCATATTTATATGATCTATCATGTTCTTTAATGGTTACTTGAGCATGGTGCATAGTTATGGCCTTAAGACCTTAGTTGTAATGGTTTATTCTTTTGGTTTGTAATAAATACGACTTGCATGTCGTTTTCTATTTGTAGTTATTTTATCTCGAATGTAACTCGAGTTCTTTTGTAAGTTCATTAGTATAATTCTTAATGTAACATCCAAGAAGGACAAGGGAAAGATGAGGCATCCTATGGAGGCCAAGGAGACAATGGAAGCAATAGAGAAGACATATGTAATAGTTATTTTTACACCATAGATTGACCTTGATCTTTTCATTAGCCTGAAAAGATCACATAGGATTGGGCCATAACTATTGCACGTTTACTTTACGTACTTTTCATATGATGTATAAATAGTATGTGTAGAGTAGAAAATGCATGTTTTAATTAGATTAATGATGCATGTATGTATTAGATACATCACCCATGCCATGCCTTTAAACAAGATAAAATCTGTAACGACTCAAGATTTAAAATTAACAAACGATCATGAGATTCTCGTGTTTATGAAACACGGAATAAAATACGAATTTTCTTTATTTCTGACATGGGGCGATTTTGTCAACAACGGGTTCATAGAACTTGTAAGGCTGTGGGTTTTAAGCGAGACCGATGTGACTCCTCCACTACCTGGAAATCAAACCATTGACGAGTATTGATTTGAAGTATTTTATTCAAGGAAAAATTGGGAATCTCTTTATGATGGGATCATGATCGTTCTAAATTAAAAATCCCTAAGTAAAAATATTAAGTTTTAATCAGATGCTTTCCAATGAATGAACACTCATTAAATCCTAGATCGATAAGGGGAAGGGCTGTCAGTGGCAGGGGACTCCTATCTATCATGGTGAAATGCGACGAATATAAACGGTTATATTCGGATGTTGTATCATTGGGTCTAACTTAACTGAGTCATCATAATAAGGTGAATATAAACGGTTATATTCAACTATTATGAACTTAGAAGCATAGAGTTTGGTTAAAAATCTATTAGATAGATAAGATCAATTGTTGTTCACCAAATTATCCAAGAATTATATATGATATAATTGACAACTGTTGTCTACCTAAATAATCATGTTTTAAGGATACCCGTGGTTGACTTAGAACATGACGAAATATGGATCTTGGCTCACTAGAAAGATTTATGGAATATACTTTCCGAATTAATAGTTAGGGCTATTATTTTGATAAAAAAAATAGTGGGAGATATATTATGAATATATCATAATCATATGAACATAAAATTTTAACTCAGACAATCTAATGTTTATTTTGCGCTTTTATTATTGTAGATACTGAGTAATGGCAAACAACACAAACACACTATCCGTACGTTCAGTCCTTGAGAAGGACAAGCTGACAGGAGGAAAAACTTCCTAGACTGGCAGAGGAATTTAAGGATTGTCCTCAGGCAGGAGCGCAAGCTTCATGTCATTGATATTCCTCCTCCAGGCCCCCTTCCTGAGGGTGCTACTGTTGATGAACGAGCAGCACGCACAAGGGATGAGAATGATGCAAATGATGTTGCATGTCTTATGTTGGCAACTATGAGTGCTGAGCTTCAAAGACAGCATGTGCATATGGATGCATATACTATCAAGGAGCACTTGCAAAGCATGTTTGCAAGCCAAACTCGTCAAGAAAGGTTCAACACGAGTAAGTCACTTTTTAATTGCAAACAAGGGGCGAGTGAACCAGTTGGCCCACATGTTCTGAAGATGATTGGTTACATTGAGTACCTTGAAACTTTGGGTTTCCCGATTGGTCCGGAAACTGGTATTGACCTAATCATGAATTCTTTGAACAACAAATTCACTCAGTTTGTTGTGAACTACAATATGAATGAATTTGACAAAACACCTACTGAATTGTTGCATATATTGAGAACATATGAGACCAACATGAAGACAGCTGAACCTGCTCCCATACTGATGGTAGGAAATAAAGGTAAGGCCAAAGAGAAGGGCAAATGGAAGGGTAAGAAGAAGATTAGATCTAATTCTACACCCAAGCCAAAGTCAGGTCCTAAACAGGCTTTAAAGCCTAAAGGTGGTGTGGCCAAGGGTGAATGTCACTACTGTAAGAAAGATGGTCACTGGAAGAGAAACTGTCCAATTTACTTGGAGGATCTGAAGAAAAAGAAAGCAGTTCAGATTTTTGGATCAGGTATTTATGTTATAGAAGTCAATTTGTCTATTTCTACATCTTGGGTATTTGATACTGGATGTGCTTCTCACATTTGTATAAATGTGCAGGGCCTGCAGAGAAGTAGAACTTTGGCTAAGGGAGAAGTGGACCTAAGAGTAGGCAATGGAGCAAAAGTTGCTGCTTTAGCTGTAGGGACTTATTATTTATCTATGCCCTCTGGGCTTGTTTTAGAACTAGAAGACTGTTTTTACGTGCCTGCGATTCGCAGAAACATTATTTCTGTTTCTTGTTTGGACAAGAAAGGTTTTTCGTTTACAATAAAGAACAACAGTTGCTCTTTTGCTTTGAATGATTTAACCTATGGTGTTGCGCGTTTATTTAATGGTTTATATGTTCTTAATTTGGATAACCCTGTCTGTAATATAGAAAACAAACGACTTAAAATGAATGACTCAAATCAAACATACCTCTGGCATTGTCGTCTAGGCCACATAAATGAGAAACGCATATCCAAATTACATAAGGATGGATACTTGGATAAGTTTGATTTTGAATCATACCAAGAATGCGAATCTTGTTTGCTTGGTAAGATGACTAAAGCCCCTTTCACTGGTAAGGGTCAAAGGGCCACTAAACATCTGGAGCTAATACATAGTGATGTATGTGGCCCAATGCGTGTAATGGCTAGAGGAGGCTACTACTACTTCATAACATTTACTGATGATTTCAGTAGATATGGATATGTATATCTTATGAAGAACAAATCCGATTCTTTTGAAAAATTTAAAGAATACAAGGTTGAAGTAGAGAAGCAAATTGGCGGAGATGCAAGTATTAAGATCTTACGATCCGATCGTGGGGGTGAATACTTAAGCACCGAATTTAGAGAGTATTTGAAAGAGTGTGGTATTGTATCACAACTCACTCCGCCAGGAACACCTCAATGGAATGGAGTTTCAGAGAGGAGAAATCGCACCTTGTTGGACATGGTGCGATCGATGATGAGTCATGCAGATCTTCCAATTAGTTTCTGGGGTTACGCTCTAGAAACAGCGGCTTTCACACTTAACCGTGTTCCTACTAAGAAGGTTCAAAAGACTCCATATGAGATATGGAAAGAGAAACAGTCAGGCATGAACTTTATGAAAGTTTGGGGATGTAAGGCATTTGTGAAACGTCAAGAATCTGACAAGCTTGGACCTAAATCCGAAGAGTGCATTTTTGTAGGATACCCTAATGAAACAAAGGCGTATTATTTTTATAGTCCTTCTGAGCAGAAAGTGTTTATTGCTCGAGATACTGTCTTCATGTAAAGAGATTTTGTTTCCAAAAGAAACAGTGGGAGAACTATAGATCTCGATGAAGATCGAGAACCGCAAAATAGCATTGAACCTGAAGTGGAACAAGAGCAGAATATTGATAATGCTCAACAAACATAGGTTGTTCGTAGATCTGGTAGATTTCGCCATGAGCCAGAGAGATATGGATTTCTCATGACTCAGTGTGGTGATTTGATGCTCATAGATGAAGATGAGCCTCTCACATACCAAGATGCTATGAACAGTCCAGACTCTAAGAGATGGCTTGAAGCCATGAAATCCGAGATAGATTCCATGTACGAAAACCAAGTATGGACTTTGGTTGATCCACCTGAAGGGGTAAAACCCATAGGGTGCAAATGGGTTTTTAAGAAGAAAAAGGGCATGTATGGAAATGTTCAGACCTATAAAGCTAGGCTGGTTGCAAAAGGTTTCAAACAAATTCATGGTATTGACTATGATGAAACTTTCTCACCAGTGGCTATGGTCAAGTCTATAAGGATTTTACTTGCCATTGCAGCATTCCATGATTATGAAATCTGGAAAATGGATGTCAAAACAGCCTTCCTTAATGGAAGCCTTGAAGAGGATGTGTACATGACACAACCTGAGGGTTTTGTCGATCCAAGGAATGCTGGCAAGGTATGTAAATTGCGTCGATCCATTTATGGATTGAAGCAATCCTCTAGGAGATGGAATATCCATTTTGATGAAATAGTCACAGAGTATGGCTTTGTTCAAAATGAAGATGAACCGTGTGTTTACAAGAAGGTCAGTGGGAGCTATGTGGCATTCATAGTACTATATGTTGATGATATACTACTAATGGGGAATGACATACCTTCTCTAAAGGCTATTAAGACTTGGTTAGGGAGCAATTTCTCCATTAAAGACTTAGGAGAGGCATCCTACATTCTAGGAATGAGGATCTATAGAGAAAGATCTAGAAGGATGATCGGTCTAAGTCAGAGCACATACATTGATAAGGTTTTGCATCATTTTGGAATGCAAAATGCAAAAAGGGGATATGTCCCCGTGTCTCAAGGGATAACGATCTCTAAGGACCAGTGTCCGAAATCATTGGATGAGAAGGACCACATGAATAAAGTTCCATATGCTTCAGCAATTGGATCTATCATGTATGCAATGGTATGTACTCGCCCAGATGTCTCGTATGCTTTGAGCATGACGAGCAGATACCAGTCTAATCCGAGTGAAGGTCACTGGACGACAGTTAAGAATATTCTTAAGTACCTGAAAAGAACTAAAGATTCATTCTTGGTGTATGGAGGAGAAGAGAAACTCATTGTAAAAGGTTACACCAATGCAAGTTTCCAAACAGACTGAGATGATACTGTATCACAGTCTGGTTTTGTGTTTTGTCTAAACGGAGGTGCTGTAAGCTGAAAGAGTTCAAAGCAAGAAACAGTAGCTGATTCTACAATGGAGGCTGAGTACATTGCAGCTTGTGAAGCAGCTAAGGAGGCCGTTTGGATTCGAAAGTTCATTTCTGATTTGGGAGTGGTTCCATCGATCGCAGATCCCATTGATCTATACTGCGATAATAATGGAGCCATTGCACAGGCTAAAGAACCTAGATCACACTCCCGGGCTAAACATATACTCAGGAGATTTCACCTTATTCGAGAGATTAATGAAAGGGGTGCTATACACATATGTAAAGTGCACACAAATGATAACATTGCAGACCCACTGACCAAAGGCTTGTCGCAGCAGAAGCACGATGGTCACACTAGTTCCATGGGTATTAGATATATGGGTGATTGGCTCTAGTGCAAGTGGGAGATTGTTAGTGTAGGTGCCCTAGAGGCAATACATTATTCTTTTATCTTTATGTCAGTTGATCATTCAATAAATGTATTTATTATGACCTTAATTACTGCGATATTTTGTTAGCATAATAAATGTCCTTAGAATCATGATACAAATTGTATAGTTTAAGTACATGACTTGAACTTGAGATTATATAATATATCATATTCTTAAAGGTCCCTAGTTGAGTATTATTATATAGGACAATAATAATACATAGATAGACTAGTATGTTGTTTGACAAGATAACCACATCTCATTGGTTATAAGTATGGGGATACTAAAGTCAATACATAGGTACATGTGAGAGTACATGGTACTGGACAGACCCACAGTGAGATTCTTCATGTTTAATAAAGTCATAAGAAAGACTCACAGTGATAATGGTGTAACGATCCTTTAACTTGAAATCATTATATTTCTATACGAGGATTAATATACTTTGACTACATTAAAAGTTACTTTTGATCGGGTGATGATAAAAGTGGATATCGGGTATATCATGAGTCGTATGAGAAATATGAATGATAGATAAAGAATTTAACCCTCCTATAATTAGGAGAGATATTATTGGCCTCTTGATTGAGTGAGATTATAAAAGCATGACCATGCCCAAATAATGATTTGTCTCGATAATCTACTCATGGATCAAGTAAACCCGGATTAAATGTTGAAGATGATGACTAAATACAAGCCTCGAGTTTAATCTATAATATGTATGGTTAAAGGGATTATATTACACGAAAAACATTAATCACGAAAGGTTTTATCTAATCATGATTTAATTATTGTTTAATTGGGTAACAATGATGTATTACTAGATACCGCTCATTGTTTATAATTTTATTAGAGAATAAAATTATTGCCAATTAAATAATAGCCTATAGGGTCGCACAAATAGAGCACTTAATGGAATAGTTAATTTAAATTATGGATTTAAATTAATTGATGATTATTTGAATTTTATTATAATTAAGTAAGACTTAATTGAGATAATATAAATTCGAATTAAAAGGAATGTTTTTGCCCATAATAATTAAGTATGACATAGTTATTAATTAAATAATAGAAATTCATTTTTATTATTTAATCCAATACCTACTAGGGTTGGGCTTTGCTATTATGGGCCTTTTTAATCAGTCATTATAAATAGATAATGAGAGGTTAAAGAGGCTTGGACGTTTTTTAAGAAAACCCTAGCAGCAAAGAGAGGCAGAGGCAATTCAGATCGTCAAGAAGGAGGCTAGTACATCCATTCCGTAGTCAAGTTCGTGAGATGTTCTTGAAGGTGCTTGTGTGGATACCATAGAGGTGTTTCTCCGAGAGGTAGACACAAAGCGTGATAGCTAGGATCTCCGTTGAGTTCGTGAAAGTTAATCTCTTGAAAGGTATGATTTGTTATCTCCATAATCTGCCCATAATTATACATGGATCCTGTTTTTGGGTTTCGAAATTTTTGTTTTATTTACGTTTATCCGCTGCGTTTTATGCCTTCGGAACCCAACAGTTAGTGCGTGACTGATCAGCAGCCTAACCTTGATTTTTAAATTAAAAGTATAATATCCAATTCTAAATCATAGTCCATTGTTCACTTGATATCATAATCATGTTCTATTGATGATCATTATTCTCAGTTTTGTCATTGTGACTTGCTGAGCTAGTTAGCTCATTTGTGCGATGTTGTTTATATTCTTTCCAGCTAAAAAAAGGAACCAGTTGGTAACGAGGATCCCCAGTCCAGCGCGAGAGCTAGGGGTTCAGTTTGAGAAAGCTGAGCTAGTAGGCTTCTTTTGGAATAATTTAAGTCTGTAAAAGTTTGTAATAAAGTTTAATACTCAGTTTGAGTTTGAATGATTGGGATTTGAACGGTATGTAATATAAGTAGATGTGTGGCTTGTGTGCATACTTTAGCCTGTTGCGATCCGTGGTAGTTGGTAAATAGGGTCACTGTATATTATTGTTATTTTTTTTATTGTTATAAGTAGGTTATAAATAAGGTATGTGTACGTGTGTGTGGACCCCAAACTTCTGACCCGGGTTTGGAGGGCGCCACAGTAATGCCTTTGGAAATTGAATCTAATTACCCTTATACCATTAACTACAATATTTTGTAATATATTAAAAAATATAATATTGAATGGCTACGATCTACTCTAGTCGGTAGATAATGATAGTCTCCCTATTACCATACCCTCTTTATATACATACATACATATATATATATATATGTATGTGTATGTATATGTAAGAATATTTCCCTCCATAGAGCTAATTACTTAATACACTTGTAAACTCTTAAGAATGATTTTTTCTACAAAACTAACTTAATACACTTGTAAAATATTTTTCTTAAAACTAACTGTTTCACTTGATTTATATATTACCAAGTTACATGTTTAACAGATAACAAAATATTATAATCTTTTACGGCCAGCAAATAAGTGACACCACTTTGAAAGAACATATAGAATCAAGTGATTTCCTTTTTGATTTTGTAGGTGCTCACAAAAATATTAAAACAAGCTCTGATGGTCAGATTATTGAAGCTAATGTTATAAAATTTGATGCACCTTGTTTATGTGCAAATATAACCCTTGCAAGCACAAGTATTAATATTACCATGCAGACCGCTCCATCTCTTACTATTTCTTCCTCTATAATCTTTGTTGATGTTGAAGATGAAGTTGGACAAGAGTCCATTCTAAACTTTGTTCTCTTAATACATAGTGACTTACCTATTATATCACTAAATGTTGATGCTTCAGTAGATGTAGATGAAGAGGAAGGACAAGCAAGGAATACAATATATAGTGATGCCAACATCTAACTTTTATAAATTCCTGAAGGATTTGAGGTATCTTCATTCTCATATTTTTCCTTTTCAATATTCTGAAGCGATTGTTGGCTCCTATACTGAATCGCTATACGAGATTATCTTTAATTTTTTTGCTAATGAAGAACTGGCAAAGAAGTCTACAAGACAACATGATAAGGAGGATCTCACTCATGTTGTATTTCACGATGACATGTCTGTTAAGGAAATCATATTGTAATTCCCGATGACATGTCTATTGAGGAAATACAAAGGATACATGGTGAGAAAAATACAAATCAATGTCCTTGTCAGTTCAGATATGATGAATAGAGATATCAATGGAGGCATCCAAAAATGACTTTTTCTTTTGTTATTGCTCATGATTGAAATAGCTGAAAAAGGGATCAAGAATCTTGAACTTATTGCTGCTCATCTCAAAACTTCTACAGTAATGATCAAATCTCTCCAAACTACTCAGAATATTAATCAAGAGGAAGTCAATTCTATTATAGGAGCTTTTAAATCAGTTAAAGCTAAGCAACTGTTTGAGTTGACACTATGCCATAGATGGCCTATTTGAACACTCTTGCATGGGTGTTTCCTTAGAAAATGTTGCAATAGATATGAAATTATGGCCCTATCATAACACCAGGATTTCGATGTTACTATAGTTAGAGAGCCATGTTGATATAGCTCAATAAATCTCAGGTGTTGACTTAGACGCGTTACCTATTGCAATACATGCCATTTTTTGACATAGACGGTCAACTAAAGATAAATTTATTAATTTTCACAAAGAAAAAAGAAGATAAAATATAAATTACTCAAAATATAATTATCTTTAAAAGTAATTGATTTGAATAAAGTAATTTATGGAGTTTATTAGAAAGTAAAAAAAATGAATAATAATATTAAAATTTTATAAAAAGTAAAAAAAATATTTGAATTTATGATAAATGAATAGATTTTAATTTATTAAAATTAAAATTAATTAGTATTGACTAACATCATTAAAATATTGATTGTTAAAACATAATAATCTACAGTATCTAAGAATTTTTAAAAATAAAATAAAGCAATTAATAGCTTGTAAAGATACAATGTATAGAATTAAATTTTTTTAAACAAATTTGTAGTAGGCGGCTAATTGTACACATAGCGGCAAATCAAACACCACACTCTCTCTCTCCATTGTACTCTTTCTTATCTATACAAAAATAAAACTTTTTTATTGGAGCCTTCTTCAATCAATTTTGAAGCTTATTGTGTTAGGTCACACATACACTGTAGAGGGGTGAATACAGTGTATAGTACACTCAAATCGAACTTAAAGAACTTGAGTAACAGAAAACAAACTTTATTGAAACAATAAACTCTGTTACAATATGGAACTGTTACCTCTCAGTGATGAACAAATATCACGAGAGCTGCTAGGGTTATTAAGAATAATAACTTCGATAATGATAACACTTATAGTGTAAACCCTATGCCTGTGTTTATATACTACACAGTTACAAGATAATCGCTAATTAATATGGAATATAATTCTGCTTCCTAAAATATATCAATCAGATATCTTCTATTCCAAGTATTCCATTCTTCACGGAATTCCTTCTTCATGCATATCTCTTATTATGTTTTATCTCTATCTTCTTTCCTTTAATCAGCTACTGTCCTTATCTGATTGTCCTTCAGCACTTAAGTTCTGATATCTATCTTCTGATGATTATCTCCTGATAATATAAGTACCGATATCCTTAAGTCCTGACTTCCAGTATAAGTACTGATCAACAGTTAAGTACTGATCTATCCTGTTCACACAAGATCTGAAAGCTAAACATAAAACATATTAGAATATATCTAACAATCTCCCCCAACTTGTAAATTAACAAAATATACAAGTTAAACAGATATTTGATGATGTCAAAAACATTAAGTACAAATGCATGAGAAATAGACTAGATAACTACAACTTACAGTCCTTAAAGTTTTACCAATTTAACTTCTGATAACAACTTCAATCTGCATAAATATCAGAATTTAAGCAGTTGTAGATCTTCGACTTGGCTTCATTAACTTCTAATCTCTCTGATGTCAGGAGTTGTTCTGAGATAGTTCTTCAACAAACATTTCTCAGCATATCTTAGTTCATCAATCATTCTCCTTTTAACACATTTAAGCTCTGCAGTATCTTCACCAGTTTGAAAGATTGCAGCTCTGAGATCATTAATCTTTGCTTTCCTTAACTCCTGGTCTAGTCTTATGACATAAGCTTTGTCAGATTCAAGATTGAATTCAAGTCCCTTAATACCAAGATACGTTCTGATCTGTGCAGTATTAGGCTTCATATCAACAATATCCCCATTGTGATCTCTGTACTTTGGAACATATCTGCTGTCAGACTTAACAGAATAAAGCCTTTTCTATCTCTGAATCTGTTCTTTTAAGTAGTTTGCAGCAGTCTCTGTTATTCTGTCATCCACTTGAAGTAAGAAAAGTACATGCTCCAATTCTTCAAAATACTTCAAAGGAATGGCATTTTGTCTTATATGATAAACCCTACCATCTGTCATGAAATACAACATGATGTATTCTTTCAAGTAGGTATGGTAAACCATCTGTACAGATTCTAGTTGATTCAATCTCTCAGGAGTTGCTCCAATACCTGGTTCACTCAAGGAAGTTGGATCATCTGTAGTGTTGTGTACTCTTCTTTCATCAGCACTTCCCAATCCAGTTTTATCTCTAGCTTCCTTTCCAGTAACTACTCTTGCTTCAAAACCACTTGGAGTAGTCTTCAAAGATTGAGTCTGTTTTGCTTTAGTGAATCCTGGTAGGAGTGTTTTAGATCTATTTTCTGATATCAAGTTAACTTGAGCACTGTCAGAGGTTACTTGCTTCTTCTGAATATCAGAACTTACAATTTCTTGACTCTGAACAACTTGAGCCATGTCAGAGGTTGTTTTAAGAACTTTTCTTGAAGTCAGAGCAAGATCATATTTTCTATCAGTAATTTCTTCTTCCTCAGGAGGTACATAAGGCTTGATAGGTTCACCAACCTTTTCTTTACCCTTGGATCTTGGATCTATCTGTGGTTGTGATCTAGCCAAAGTTTCTTCAGTATGTATCTTTTCTTTGATCACAATGCCTTTAGGTTTTGGAAGTAACTTTTTACCAGAAGCTTCAGATTTAGATGTGACTTTCTCTGATTTAAGTCTGGCTTCTTCTTCCTTTAAACTTTCCAAGTCCATCCCTGGATTTTCTTGAAGAAATAACTGTCTTGACATTTCCTCATCAAGATCTAGAAGTTCATCTGAACTTATCCTTTTACCAGCAGCAGAACTTATTCTTTTCCCAGTATCAGAGCTTGTTCTGTGACTAGCTTGTCTTGATGTAAACCTTCTACCTTGACTATGACCACTACCCATTCCAGAGTTTCCTTGGTCATCTTTTCCATCATCCTTTCCTTGTAGTGTCTTGTTGGTTTTGCATTTGGACTTAATTACCTTCTCCCCCTTTTTTGCATCAGCAGGTAATAAAAGAGAGATAAGTAGTTCCACTGAGGTCTGGATTTTAGTAAGTTGCGATTGCTGAGAAGCTTGATTTGTCAGAATTTGATCAATCTGAGCTTGTTGCTTCTCTTGAGTTTTCTCAATATAAGCAACCCTGTCAATGGTAGGTTGGAAGAACTTTTTCTTATCAATTTTCCAAACTTGTTCCTGTTTGATAAAGTTCTCCTGAATCTTGTGTAGCTCTGCATGAGTGTTGGAATGAAGACCTTGTAGATGTTTAGTACTCAATGCAGTGACTCTAAGCTGGGTTTTAAAATCATCAGAATGTAACATTTCATCAGCTTTAGTCAAGTGCTCAGCAAGATGTAAAGCATTTGGAACACATGAAACTGAGTTCCATTCCTTAGTCCACTCCTGACCTGCAGGAGTTTCACTCCAAGGTACTGGTGCATCCCTGATAACAAACTCATTTACCAGTTCAGACTTAGGAAGAGTCAGTGGAGGAGTATGTCCTGAAGGACCTGCTTCATCAGCATCTACAGTTGTAGCAGCCTCACCAGTGTCTCCAACATTTGCAGCATCAGAACTTAGAGAATCAGTATCTTCTGATAAGACAACAGTGTGAGTAGCAATGGAGGCTTCAGCATCCTCTAATTGCTGATCTGATACTAAGTTCTGATCAACAGCCATATCCTGATGCTCACCTAAAATCTGATCATCAGCATCTTGATGCAGAGAAGGTGTTAGTGATAACTCAGGAGTTTGAACAGCATCAGTAACAGGTGTTGTGGAAGGATTATTTGTTGTTGGAGCTTCTAAGAAAAGTATTTCAGGCACAACCAGGTTCTGAATATCAATTTCAGCACTTGTGCCTGGATCAACAAGAGACACAGAAGGTGAATTAGCCTTGTCAGATACAGGTTCCTGAGATGGAGTTGATGGAGAAGAAGTGACTGGAGCAAATTCCTTGTCTTGTGAGATCAGAGATTCCTGATCCCCTTCCTTAGCTGCTTCCTCCTCATCATCTGAAACAGGCCTTTGTGCCCTCTGTTTCTTGTACTTCCTTGTTGATTTGGATTCCTTGGGAGTTTCAGGAACCGTCATACGTCTAAGCCTCTTGAGAAGCCTAGAACCCCCAATTGCAGAATCCTTCTGAGAAATTGCCTTCTCAGCTTCATAACTGCTCTCAGCACTTTCTTTATCAGCATTTACCATTAATGCATAGTTCTCCTCACTTTCAGAGTCTGAGGTGTCTGTCCAGCTTTTCTGCTTTGTGACAAGAGCCTTGCCTTTGTCACCCTTTACCTTCTTGCAGTCAGGAGATATGTGGCCTTTCTCACCACAGTTATAGCATTTAACATTGGTGTAATCTCCTCTGTCAGACTTTTCTCCTCTTCCTTCAGATCTTCTGAAATTCTTCTTATCAGAACTTATGCTTTTCCTGGGAAACTTCTTTCCCTTCCTGAACTTCCTGTATGCAATCTTTGTGATTCCTTTCACCATAAGAGCACACAGTTTTATCATCTCCTCATCAGCATCAGTCTCGGGCAAGCTTTCAGAATCTGAGTCATCATCACTCTCAGAACTTGATGACTCAGTATCAGACTTTATGAAAAGAGTTTTACCCTTGTCTTTCTTTGAGGAAGCTGCTTTGGGGAATTCTTCTTCAGCCTTAAGAGCAACTGTCCTTGACTTTCCTCCTTTCCTCTTGCTTCTTTGTTCCATCTCCAGCTCGTGTGTCTTGAGCATTCCATAGATTTCGTCAAGAGTTGTTTCATCAAGATTGTAGTTGTCTCTTATTGTCGTTGCCTTCAAATCCCAGCATTCAGGAAGAGCTAACAGGAACTTAAGGTTTGAATCTTCAAGATCATACTCTTTATCAACCAATGACAAATCATTCAAAAGTTTGACAAATCTATCATATAAATCATTCAATGACTCATTAGTTTTTGAGTCAAAGTGTTCATACTCTTGAGTGAGTATTGTCTTCCTGTTCTTCTTAATTGTGTCAGTTCCCTGACATCTTGTTTCCAGAGCATCCCATATCTCCTTAGCAGTCTTGCAGTTGATTACCCTGTTTGACATTACATTATCAATGGCACTATGCAGTAAGTGTCGTACCTTAGCATCCTTAGCAATTGATGCTATGTCCTCAGCAGTATACTCACTCTTCTCCTTTGGTACAGTCGTTGCTGCTTCACCTGCAACTGCAACAGCGAGTTTGGTTGGTTTTTGAGGACCTTCCTTGATTCTATCCAGGTATTCTGGATCTGTTGCTTCCAGGAACATGGTCATCCTTACCTTCCATATGGGATATTCAGATGGTCTCAGTATGGGGACTCTGATGGTCTCATACCGACTCTGAATTTGTGTCTTTGGTGGTTCCTCAGTTGTGGTAGGCTTAGTTGGAGTTTCTGTGTCCGACATGATTGTGTTTGAATCTTTAACTGTATGTAAGTTAACAGATAGGCTCTGATACCAATTGTTAGGTCACACATACACTGTAGAGGGGTGAATGCAGTGTATAGTACACTCAAATCGAACTTAAAGAACTTGAGTAATAGAAACCAAACTTTATTGAAACAATAAACTCTGTTACAATATGGAACTGTTACCTCTCAGTGATGAACAAATATCACGAGAGCTGCTAGGGTTATTAAGAATAATAACTTCGATAATGATAACACTTATAGTGTAAACCCTATGCCTGTGTTTATATACTACACAGTTACAAGATAATCGCTAATTGATATGGAATATAATTCTGCTTCCTAAAATATATCAATCAGATATCTTCTATTCCAAATATTCCATTCTTCACGAAATTCCTTCTTCATGCATATCTCTTATTGTTATTCCTAGAAGACTAACAATGAGATTTACAGAAGGGGGGTTGAATGTAAATCTCAAAACTTTTTCAAGTTTTGAGCAGTTTATAAAGTTGTGTGTTCAAGAAGAACAAGTGTGTGAATTGCTTTAAGCTAATACAGACAGATATATATTCAAGCACAAATGTAAAGAACACAACAGACCTTAAAAACTTTTCTGGTGGATTTGTTGTTCCACCAGAGATGGTATATTAGAAAATCTGTGTTCAACAATGTTGATCACAGCTGCATCCTAGTACAAACTAGATGAATTTTCTCTCAAGATATTTCTTAACAGCTCTGGAAAAATCTCTCTAATTACTAGCTTCTTCTTGGTTCATATATATTACCAAGTGTACAAGTGAAAAACAATATAAAATTACAATAGTAAAATAAGTTCTTCACTTGCTTCTTTTCCTGTTCACTCAAGTACTTTGTTGACTATTGCAACTTTGTACAAAAGAAGAACGGCTGCTTTTTCTGTTGATCCTGAAATTCGGCTACCACATCTCAGTTTTCTCTGTCAACCCACGTGCCTCTGCTTGTAGGTACAACTACCACTTATCAACGGCTGATTAGCAGAACATCCGTTGAAGCTTTCATCCGTTGATGACTTCATCCGTTGAAGGATGTTATCCGTTGAAGCTTTCATCCGTTGATGCTCTCATCCGTTGAAGGATGTTATCCGTTGAAGCTTTCATCCGTTGATGCTCTCATCCGTTGAAGGATGTTATCCGTTGAAGCTTTCATCCGTTGATGCTCTCATCCGTTGAAGGATGTTATCCGTTGAAGCTTTAGAGACATCCGTTGAAGCTTAGCTTCTCATCCGTTGAAGGTCTTTTAAGTCATCCGTTGATACCACTTCATTTATACAAAATTACAAGGCATGAAATATTTACAATTGGCCTTCCTATCTGCATATCATCTAGTAGTCAACATGACTCATAGTTTCTCTCAACTTCTAAGAATTACAATTTTAAATACAGAGACTGAAATATGCTACAATACTAGACTTATTTCTAAGTAAAGCTACACCATCAACGGATAGCCAAAGTGGTCTTATCCGTTGAGGCTACAGACACTAAATTTCTACTTAAGTGTTTTGTTAAACATATCATCAAACTAATGCACATATATTCCTAACAATCTCCCCCTATTTATGTCTATAAGAACTGTAGGCATAAATTCAGAGTTAACTTGATGATAACAAAACACTTAACAAATATTTGAATTGAAACTAAGTAGAAATATAAAAAGTGCTGCAAAAGTGTATGTACTAGGAGGTAATTGAAGATTTACAGTATTTCCAAGGGTGCTCCTCTAGCCTGAGCAAAACATCATTTTCTTCTTTGTTCCCTGGTTTTCTTTCCTAGCCCTTTGTCATTTCCCTCAATTTGGAGTTGGAGTTTTCTGAAGAATTCAGCTTCATCTTCATCACTGATATCCAACTTAGATTGCATTTCCTTGAGAGTTTCATTGCTGGCAATCTTGAGTTGGTCTTCAAGTCTGAAAAATCTTCTGACTCCTCTGTCATCTCTAAATTCCATCAACCAATGAGGTGATTTGTGAATTTTAGTTCCCCTTTCTTGTATGAGTAAGGTTCTGGGCAAAGCATTTGGTTCCCTCCAAGTCTTCCTTATGTTGGCAATCTTGTTGAGAATTTCAGTCTTGGCTGTTCTGGTAAAGCCAGAATCCTTTTTGATGGCTGAAAAGACTCTGATCAAGGTAGAGTAGCCTTCATTTAGAATCCTGTGGAGAGGCCATGTTCTTTCCCCAGCTCCTTTATATCTGAACACTAATCTTTCTGGTAACTGTCTGTAGGCAGCTATTCCCCTTACATCCTCCAGCTCATCCAGATAGAGTTCAATGTCTGAAATTTCTTTTATGTCACAGATGTGAACATAATCATCTTTAGAAATGGGTGACTTAGGTTTAGGTTTTTGTTTTGAGTGAATTTCTTAGAGGTTGTGGGAGGTGTAGATTTTGGTTTTCTTTTCTGTTTCTTTGGTGGTGGAAGAGTGGTTAGAAAGGTAGGCAATGTGATGTTGTCCC
>NW_027418779.1:0-8771 GCF_009905375.1 Apium graveolens | reverse complement strand
ATAGGCTTGACACAAGTTCCATGCCTTGTATTTAATCATGACATTGCAGGGTAGAAGGAATTGATTGTACGATAACTACTCACTGAATAGGTTCTTGGCATTCTAAGCAGTGAATTCGTATTATCCGGATAGTCGCGATATGCTGAGAAGTATCCCTCACGATGTAGAATAAATATGATTAATTTATTAATTAATCATATTTAATGAATTAGAGAATTTATATAAATAATGATAAAATAGTTTTATTATTATTTATTTCTACTACCGGCTTAATATTGAACCTAAAGGGTCACACCATAAAAGAGAATGATTTAATGGTGGAGGAATTAATTAATAATGGCTGGTAATTATTTATTTGTGAAATAAATAATTAATTAGCAGATTTAATAATTGATTAAATGAGATTTAATTAATTCTTAATATTATTAATTAAGAATTTAATTTTGGAAATTAAATCAAGTGAGAGAATTATTTTTCTTAAGTGTTTAGAAAAAGGATTAATGATTAAAAGGTATTTTAATTATTAGTTAATTGGTTAATAAGAATAATCAATTAAAGAGTTAATAATATTAATATTTTATATACTATTATAAACCCTATTTGCCTCAACCCAAATAATTAACCCTAATTCTAAAGTAGAACAAGAGGGAGGCAACTAATTCTCTCAACCTCTTCCTCCTCCATCACATTGTACTCTTGGTGGATACCGGTGGAGTGCTTCACACTTGAGGAGCAGCTGCTAGGGATTTCGTTCATCGTTCTTGGATCGCTATTAAAGACCTCCATCTTTTCATTAACGTAAAGCTTCTTAAGGTAAACATACTGAACTACGAATTAAATATTATTTTCCGCATGGATCCTGCGGAGGGTTTCGATTTTTCTGATTTAAATTTACGTTTTCGTTGCGTTTATGTGCTAAAAACCATTCAATGGTATCAGAGCTACTTGCGAAAAGTTTTTAATTCGTTTATGTGTTTAACTGTTTTCGATATATGAGCATGTACGTGATTCGCCATGATTTGATGTTGATATAATATGCTTATATATGTATGGTTTTGAATATATGATATTCATGTGAGTTGTATAATCATAAGATGGTTATGTAATTTGTATATATACTGATATATACATGATTTATGTTTGTTCTAATTATGAGAATCATATTAGATACGGATTCTGAATTGGCTGTTGCAGATTTGCTGAAATCTGGGTCTGGTGTCCGATTTACGCAAACGAATAGCCTATTCTATAGGTAAACGAGCGTCTGAACAAAACTGATAGCAAAAGCTATCAACGACTCGTCTGTAAGGCGTTTGACGTCGTTTACTACCCGTAAACAGTGATTCTTATTTTTCTGATTTGATTCTGATTTTGTCATATTTTTTTTATGATTAGATCATGGATAATATGATATGTTAAGATCAGATTATGTGTTTTAACATGCTTTTATGTGTTGTATGAGCATGGTGGATGGTTATGGCCTTCGACCTTAATGTAATGGTTTTGGTTTTAAATACGACTTGCATGTCGTCAATCTTTGTAATCATAAATCTCGAATGTAACTCGAGTTATTCTTGTAAGTTCATTAGATTAGTTTTACTTTCAATCATGTAATGTAATTGAAGACTCAAGAAGGCTATCCAATGGAGGTGATACAAAGAAGAAGGCGAGGCATACAAGAAGTCTAAACAAAGAAGAAGACTTATGTAATAAGTAGTTGTATTTATTTCCATCACCATATTAGATTGACCTTGATCTTTATCATGAGCTTGATAAAGATCACATAGGATGGGGCCATAACCAAACACATTTACTTTATTGCACTTTACATTTACTTGTTTATTTATTTTATATATGAGATATATGCCTATGTTTACCATGCGATGATAGATTTAAGTGAACTTAAATCAATATAAGGCGTGCTCTAGAAAATCTAGAATATGAATCATTTTTTGCCTTAAAAATAATATTATGAATACAATCATGAGATTCTTGTGTTTATGAAACACTTAATTAAATATGAATTTTCAATATTGAGAGAAAGGATGATTATGTCAAAAGCAGATTTCTATCTGTAAGAAAGGGGTATTAAGTGACGCCTCTTGACAATGCTCCCCCCCCGATCTGAGAATCATATGATTATCGATTATTGATTTAAAATATTTAATTTAAAAGGAAGAATCTCTTTATAATATGATTATGATTGTAACATAATATAATCCCTCTAAAATTAAATAATATCAAGTAGTAATTGGCCAATGACACAACGGGCTTGTGTCGGTCAAAGCCTTCCAACATGGTAGAAAGTAGTTCTTATTTTTAAATCATTGTCATTTCATGCCACAGCCGAGGGCTTTGATTTCGAAATAAGAAATACTTGTATATTACATAGAGATGTGTACATTGAATTAGAATCTAAAGGTCGTTACGTGCTACAGCCGTGGGCCGTTGGAGACTGATTCAATTGTACGAAATGTTGGGTTAGACTTAACTTAGAATATTGAGTTTTTTGTGCTACAGCCGTGACTCAATTATTCAAGAGGCTAAAGTTTTATTAGGGAATAACATAAGATGTAATTGACAAGAGTTGTCTGCCTATTGAACATCACATGACGTTTCGTGCTACAGCCGAGGTTGTGTGATGGAATGTAGGATCCCTATTCCCACTAGCATTATGAATGCTTAATTTTCACTTAGGGGTTGTATAAATTAGATAAACTAGTGGGAGCCACTTATGAATAAAGACCCGATTCATATAGTGTTTTGAAATGAAATTGAATATTTTCTAAGTGTTGTTATGTGTTCATCATTTACAGATTTACTATATACGTTATGTCTTCTCCACTATCACTCCGGAGTATACTAGATGCTCACAAGTTGACTGGTCCTTATTTTGCTGACTGGCTTTGAAACTTGAGAATTGTTCTCAGGGTTGAGAAGCTGGAATATGTGCTTGACTCACCTAAGCAAACTGAACCTGCTAGCGATGCACATAGTGATGAACATGTTGTGTATCATAAGTGGATAGATGATGCAAATGTTGCTCAATGCATCATGCTAGCTTCCGTGAACATTGAGCTACAGAAGCAACATGAGCATATGGATGCTCACACTATCCTTATGCATCTACAAGAGTTGTATGATGTGGCAGGGAGGACAGCTTAATATGAGATTATGTTAACCCATAATCCAATAACTGATTCTTCATCCAAAGAATCTGTGCACAACAGCTTCCTGCAGCAATGTACTCTGCTTCTGCAGTTGATGTGGAAATCGACTTTTGTTTCTTGCTAAACTAAGAAACCAATCTGCCTCCAAGAAATTGGCAACTTCCACTTGTACTTTTCCTGTCAATTTTGCAACCTGCAAAATCTGCATCTGAGTAACCTATTAGTTTAAAATCCGATTCTCTGGAATACCACAATCCCAGATCAGCTGTTCCCTTAAGATACTTGAAAATTCTTTTTACAGCTGTTAAGTGAGGTTCTCTTGGATCTGCTTGAAATCTTGCACAAAGATAGGTAGCATACATGATATCAGGTCTACTAGCAGTGAGATAGAGTAGAGAGCCAATCATACCTCTATAATCAGTAATATCTACTGATTTACCAGTATCCTTATCCAATTTTGTTGCAGTGGCCATGGGAGTGGATGCACTTGAACAATCTTGCATTCCAGATTTCTTCAGCAAATTTCTGGTGTACTTGGTTTGACAAATAAAAGTGCCTTCTGCATTCTGCTTGACTTGAAGGCCCAGAAAATAGCTAAGTTCCGCCATCATACTCATTTGATATCTTGACTGCATCAGTTTGGCAAACTTCTTGCAAAGTCTGTCATTTGTAGAACCAAAGATGATATCATCAACATATATCTGAACCAGAAGTAAGTCCTTTCCATGGTTGAGGTAGAACAGTGTTTTGTCTATTGTTCCTCTGTTAAATCCATTTTCCAGAAGAAACTGAGCTAAAGTCTCATACCATGCTCTTGGAGCTTGCTTAAGGCCATAGAGTGCTTTATCAAGCCTGTAGACATGATTAGGATATTTGGGATCTACAAAGCCTGAAGGTTGTTCAACATATACTTCCTCCTCCAATTCTCCATTGAGAAAAGCACTTTTCACAACCATTTGAAAGATAGTAAACTTTTTGTAAGCAACATAAGCCAAAAATATCCTTATGGCTTCCAATCTAGCAACTGGTGCAAATGTTTCATCATAATCAATTCCCTCCTGTTGAGAATATCCTTTTGTAACCAACCTTGCCTTATTCCTTGTAATTATGCCATCACTATCAGTTTTGTTTCTGAATACCCACTTTGTACCAACAACAGATCTGTTCTTTGGTCTTGGCACTAGGGTCCAGACTTTGTTTCTTTCAAATTCATTTAACTCTTCCTGCATTGCTTGCACCCAATCAACATCTTGAAGAGCTTCTTCCACTTCCTTTGGTTCAGTCTGAGAAAGAAAAGAATTGTAAAGACATTCACTTGAAGTAGTTGTTCTAGTTCTGACACATGCATCAGGATTTCCAATTATTAAGTCAGGTGTATGTGATTTAGTCCACTTCCTTGCAGATGGAAGGTTTGCTCTAGAACTGGATGCTCCCCCATGATCCATGATATCTTCATCAACATTTTCTGATGTTCCCCCTGAAACTATGCTCTCTGAGTTGGATTCTTCAAAATTTGAGTTTTCAGAATTATCAGAACTTAGCTTATCAGAACTTGATGAATCAGATCTTGAAGAGCCAGATGTATGTTCTGATGCTTCTTGAGATGTGGTTGTATCTTGAGTATGCTCCCCCTGGATAGGTGCATCTTCCTTTGGCGTAGTCACCACAGTTTCAATAACATCAGAGTTTAATCCATCAGAGTTTGCAGTATCATGATTTAGACTATCAGGATTTTCAGTATCAGAATTTAAGTCTTCATTTTCAAATCTCAGCTGATCATGATCAATAAAATCTTCAAGTCCAGTAATCTTCTTATCATCAAAAGAGACATTGATAGATTCCATGACCACTCTTATTCTCAAGTTATAGACTCTGAAGGATTTTGCGGAAAGTGGATATCCAACAAAGATTCCTTCATCAGCTTTTAGATCAAATTTGGATAGCTGTTCAGGATGAGTCTTAAGAACAAAACACTTGCATCCAAATATGTGAAAATACTTCAGATTTGACTTCTTTTTCTTTACCATCTCATATGGTGTCTTTCCATGCTTGTTAATTAGTGTTGCATTCTGAGTAAAACAAGCAGTCTGCACAGCTTCAGCCCAGAAATAGGTTGGAAGCTTTGCTTCATCAAGCATTGTACGTTGTTAGGGCGAAAACACGCGCTAATATTCACGCAAGTGTACGCGTTCGCAAGTAATATAGAATACTTTCTAGTTCGTTCCCACAGAGACTCAGACTAATTATTGTCTAATTAAACTCACGCACCAATGTATGATTACTTCTCAATGTTAAGACACTAACACTTAGAATTGTTGACTAAATATTAACTACAAATAATTACTTAATTAATCACTTCAAATTAACAATATTGAAACACTCATGAGATCACAACTTCATTACTACTTCCTTCAATAGTTATTGTTATTACCTTTAGCATGTGACAGTGATGATATCAATCGAATAACACGAAACTGATAAAAGCCAACTTTCATTGTACTAATACCATTCTACCAAGCATCCACAATTAAGATAGAAATTGAATAGTCATTAATTATGCCGAGTTCCTATATGTCTACAAAAATTGACAACACAATGATTTAAGCACAAAGTATTCCTTTTGATTACACAGGGCGAATAAAACTGTTAGAGTTACCCACTAATCATGCACATCATACATGAACCTATGCTAGCATGGCAAGTTCTAAATCTCAAGATCCACCGTCGCTTCACAAGAAATTAACACCCTATCTTATATGTTCGCGACGCACATAAGACGAATACGCACAACCAATACTAGATATCATACAATCATCACACACTAAAGTATTATTCCATAGTAAATCCGTTGCGACCCCATGATCACGATTAGCCCATAATAGCACTTATCGTCATCATGGGTTCATATGAAATCATGATAAACAAACACAAGAAAATAATAACTAAACTAATTATATTAAATCAGAGTACGTCACAAGAGTAAATAGGTTCAAGGTAAGAAAACTAGCATCCAACGTTACAACAAAACAAGAATCACAAGAAAATATGCTTCCTCTTCGTTGTTGTGTGCTAAAACGGTCTTCTTCCTTATCTCCTTCGCTCCTTGCTTAATACCACGATCCTCTCTCGTGAAAATGTCTCCAAATCTACTTATATAATAGTCCCATAAAACTCAGATTACATAGAAGTGGAAGCCAAACAGAAGTAGAAGTCCTAAAATAAATTATCTTTTTTCCCGACCCTGCGCGGCCGCTCAGCATAGCTGAGCGGGCGCTTAGCTTCCTGCGCGGCCGCTCAGCATTGCTGAGCGGGCGCTCAGGACCCTACTGGAAAATTCCTGAGTTTGCTCCATTTCTTCGCCGTAATCTGCCCCTTCCTTTCCTCTCTCAATGGTGAACACATGCCAAGGCTTATTCTTGATGATTACTCCTCCGAAATGCAACTAATACCCTGAAATGCATAAACACTAGAAAAACGCATCAAATACACAAAATACTTGATTTCAAGGCACCAATTTAAGCCATTTTATGATATTCTAAGTGGTTTAAAATGCCACTTTTCACACCCCTAAACTTAAATCGATGCTTGTCCTCAAGCGTCACAGACTCAAAAACAAATAAAACATGCATGAATGCAATCTATATGAAAATGCAGCGATCCCCCTTACTACGAACAAACCAACCAAATTGCAACATCTCAACAAATGCAGTTAGGCGACTAAAGATCAATAAACTCATGCAAACGAACATACAGCCAGAAACGTGGTGTGTGCAGATGCTTAACTGATATGCTTCGGAAATAGACCAATTATTATGACTCAATTATGATCAAGGCAATCACATGATTATACAAAGAATAAAAATTATAGGCACAAAGCGACATATAACACTACAAGAATTTTGGAGCTTATTATGGAATCATGCTTTTTATTTACGACAACAATGCTTATTTGACCGTGCAATGAGTGAGGTCCACAAAAGACTTATATAATGGTATCCATGTAACGAGCGTTAGGTTAGCGGATCCCAGACTCTAAAAGCCTTAGGTCACTAGGCACAAAGTCCCCTAAGAACTTAATAACTCGAATACCAAAGAGCCCACTCGTGATCAATTATGCATAAACACCAAAACAATTTCTTTTCTTCTTTTTTTTTTTCTTTTTTTTTTCTTTTTTTTTTTAAATTTCTGAGCAAGTGCGTTTCGCTCCATCTTGCTCAACCCTAGACTACTCGCATAACATGCGAGCCGGCTACTAGCCATTTGACGCCTATCCACAACTAGCAACAAATTCCATTTTACTCCATTTTTTTTCTTTTTCATGCCTTTATCACTAAGAACCTATTATCGAATTCTAAGCATAATAAATAGATTAACCTCGAAAATAATCAGATCATAACAACAATCTAGCCCTTAAGCATTCTCTAAGACTTAGTGAAATTACAAGTGCTTCTAGCATGCATATCAACCTACACGACTCAATATCACTTTAATGCTATCACTACACTCGCATCAATATCACAATTCAGTCGATAAATCATCGCAAAAGGGATCATGGTATATGCATGAGCTACATGACATGATAAACAAATAAAGCTATAAAATAAAAAAAACTATATGGCAAAAATTATGAAACTATATGAACTAAACTATCATGAATATGCAGCTATATGACACACACAAAATATTCCTTAACTACCACCCCCAAACTTAAAATCTTCACTGTCCCCAGTGAAGGTAGTAGAAAGGAACTCAGGGTATACCTACTCGGAGTCATCATCATCATCACCCTCAGTGGGTGGAGTATCAGGCGGCGGGTATGCAGAGTCCTCACCAAAAACTGGCCACTGGATATCAGCTCCAAGGCCCCGAAAAGCAGTCCCTAACGTAAGGGTGAGCTCCTGAGCAAACCTGCTCTGCGTCTCGTATATGGCATCCATCCACCGTGAAAGCCTCCTATACTGGGTATCAGCCATCCCAGCACCCTCCTGAGCTCTCGAAGAACCAGCCTCATCACGCCTAGGCCTAGCCATAGTAGCACATCTTGCTGGACGCCCTCCTGGAAGACGATAACCTAGCCCATGCTCATCGGGCTCACCACCGGTCCACTCCTGCATCCCATTCAGAGTCCCAGAATCAATTGGAGCGGCCGACAACTGCAACTGCTCATGAGCCGGCCAGTTCACTCCCACTGCTCGGTAAAGCTTTGTAACCGTGGATGCATAAGGGATGTTCATATGCTTAGCTCCCCTAAAAAACTTCAGAATTCCTTGGTAGATAAACTCACCAAGGTCCCATAGTACTCCTCATTAGAATTCCCCACAACAACTGTGCTCTCTCAACTATGACCTCGTGTGCATGCGAAAAAAGGTAAAATATTAGCACAAATAAATGCATTCCATGCACGGGCATACCTGTTCATAGCGATCACCGGGGTTGTGACGATACTCATTAGTGCCGGTCTTGAAGGTCCAAACTGTGCCCGGCCTACAGAGAGTAGGACAAATCAAATCCAAGTCAAAATCCTCAGCAGTCTTCTCATTCCAGTTCTCCTCCTCGGGCTTCCTCTCTCGCTGCCCAATCAACGGCGAATCACCGCTGGGT